>NW_020292111.1:0-186963 GCF_003184845.1 Aspergillus ibericus CBS 121593
CCAACTTCGATCAAGCCCCGGTTGGGAGGTAGGGCGGGCTTGGGACATAGACGACTCTGCACACTCAGCTTCGGCATTATACTTCACATTTGTTGGGTAAGTGTATTAATCGAGGGACTTGAAGAGAATGGATGCTAATAAAGTAGGGCCAACATCACGCCAACTTCGATCAAGCCCCGGTTGGGAGGTAGGGCGGGCTTGGGACGTAGACGATTTTATATACGCCATTTTCTAGGTAAGTGATGTCTAATCTTCGATGTGACTTGGTTGATATACTTATCGCGTGTCACACAATAGAATCCGACACAACCACTGAGGTAAGGACCTCCACACCAACACAGGCCTCGGAAGGGTGGTAGGGTCGGGCCTGGGACATAGGTAGGTAAAGGAAAATATTGCACGATCCTCACTTGCACTGTGAGTAAGGCCTGCTTTGATAGTCTGGTTATATGCTAATAGAGTATCAGACACTCCACACACGCTTCATTGAGGCCATATCGACCAGGCCTCGGATGGGTGGTAGGGACGGGCTTGGGACATAGACTCCCCTTTCTAGCTCGGTGAGTGGCATATAGTTCCCATATAGATCGGTTTATATGCTTACAGCCTAGCAGTAAACATCTAGCACCAACCGTCCAGGTAAGTCCTCCCAACCGATACGGGACTGGGACATGAATAGTAGACGACTTTGCACCCTCCATCTACACGATCCATTTTCCTTGGTAGGTGATACCGATGATAAATTACTGCATATACTGACTTGTTCATGGGGGATTCGAGACGCATCTCATTGAGGCGAGTTCCACACCGACACAGGCCTCGGAAGGGTGGTAGGGCGGGCCTGGGACGACTTTGCACGCTCCATTCACACCTACGCCATACGCGCCATATCCCCCATATCGAAAACCATACGCCTTACTCCCCTTACTCCCCATACCCCACTCATACGCCATACCCCCTTATACGCCCATACTATACGCCCAGACTGTACGCCCATTCGCCATCGTATACTGCCAACACTCTCGCCATTCTCCGTTCGGTGAGTGACATCTATTCTGTGCAGTATTTTGATAAACACGCTGACATTGTCGTATCAAAGACTAGACAACCGATACTCAACATTCAACACGTGCTCATCAAGGCCAGCATCTCCACACGCAGCAGGCCTCGGTAGGGTGGTAGGGATGGGCCTGGGACATACACCATACGCACTTTACGCGCCGTTTTCCTCCGGTAAGTGACATTGCTCCATGCAATATTGGTAGAGGTACTGATGATTTCATTTAAGGCTAAAAACAGCTTATCGCAACTAGCCTCGTAACACGACAAAGCCTCGGTTGAGTGCCAGGGACAGTCTGGGATATCTTCTGTAGACAACTCCTCACGCCCTTTTCCCTGGTAAGTCATATACGATAGACTTCGGTAAAGATGCTAACACACTTACAAAGACTGGACCTTCGGTACTCAACGACGCGCGCCACGGCTCAAGAGGCGAGTCTTTCCACACGCAACACAAGCCTCGGTGGGTGGCAGGGACGGGCTTGGGACATCGACTGTAGACCACATCTCACGCCATATCTCCCCCAGGTAAGTGATATCCGTCGTTGCAATTTCTAAGTAGAGATGCTGACTTTGTATCAAAGACTAGCAGCATCTCTAGACGCGAAACAGGCCTCGGCGGGGTGGTAGGGACGGGCCTGGGACATAGACGGTTGTGTCACTTGTTGGTATGTTTCTTGCAGCCTTCTGAATTCTGTTACACGCACAATCTGACTTCTTGGGTTCGCTCGGACGATAATCCTCCTCCTTTCGCATTCTTGAACGATCATACACGCAGGGGACTTGGTTGGAGAAGGGATGAGTGAGGGTGAGGGTAGGACAGAGACAACGGGGTATACTACGGGGTTGTGAATGGAGAATTGAAACGATGGGTCGCTGTTGTATCTACAATAACACCAAAGAATCCACTACAGTTATCCACTGCCCACACGGTTATCTGGCACGGTGAAGCACTGATAAGCGATTGGAGACAGTGAACAATGATGTCACAAACGAGACAGTCACATTAAAGACGGTGAAGAAAAGCATCGTCGATCTGGGCCGGCGCAAGACTGCAGACCGCCTATGGAGTACCCCTACAGTCTACCCAGAAGCCACGGACAATCGCACTCCGAGCCAGGAAGTCTGTACCCCGTACTACCATACCAAAATGGAACACCGAGACCCACGACGTGAAATAGTGCAGCGGATCATGGAGGACACTCAGCATGCCATGCAGCGCTCCAACCAAGCCATGCAACGCATGCAACAGGCCATGCATCGGATGCTCCGACTAGTCTTGTACACAGAAGAAGTGCCTCTGCCTCGGATCTCCCCAAACAGGGATCTGGAGGGACGTGCAGCAGTATCAGCAGCACCACGAGTAGCAACCGGGATAGCACGTGCGGAAGCTGAGCATGTGCCTACCATAGAACATGGAGAAAACAGACCGACACAACCACTGGAAGCACTGGCATCTAGTGCTACTGCTATGCAGCAATTCGCGCAGATGATAAGCACGATTCCTGAAACTCAGCTACAGGAGGCATACCAGCCCGGGCAGCAGGATGTGATGGGGGTTGTGGCGAATGGGATACATGCACCAACTCGGGTAGCAACGCCCCCACCCAGGGATCCGTGGTCGCAGACACCGACGGAGGAATGGTTTACGCCGGTTCGAGACAGGCCGAGGAGTGTAGCTGGGGATATGGAATTGACGACGATCTGTACTCGGTGTTTCAATATGTGGTTGAAGCCGATTCGGGCAGAAGATGATATACCGGATTGTGTCTTTGATAGACCGAGGAAGAAGAAAGTAAGCGGCGGAGTAGAGCCAGAAAGGCAAGGAAACGGGCGGAGCTGAAATCACGCCAACCTGTCGAACAGAAGTCCGTGTCCGAGGAAGTCACGCACTCGCCACCTCCTTTTGAACGACAACTGACGTCGGAGGAACCTATGGATTCAGCAGACTCTTTTGTCCAGTGACAGTGTCCTGAAGCCTAGCATAGGGGTACTTTCGGTGACTTTTGCCACGTTACCTGTATTTCCTGGCCTTGCTTCGGGGCTTTTGTTCTTGATAAGAGGTCTTCCAGAGCCAGGAATCCGCCCCCGAAGAGCTCTTGTCCGATATAGTAGGTTTACTTGCGGTCGAGCTCGACGTCTGTAAGTCCTGCCTCTTGAAAGCCGGTTCCTAAGAACCCATTACACTTTAAGTCTCGCGTGAAAGAGGCCCATATTCGCCTGCGGCTCGACATTTATGTCCGGGCGGCATTTCCGATCCGTTGCGAGGAAACATCGCTGTCAGTCCGTTGGATGCAACTGTGTGAGGCCGCGTTAACCAAAATTAAGAGTTATCCGTCTACCGAAGGGAATACGGACTGAGTGTGGAACAGATTGCTCACAGGGGCCTGAAACTCGGCTTCTCGGAGCACAAGGTAAAGTGACGTGCACTGACTGGATCGCATGCGCCTACCAGGCGTATTGCAATGGTAGAAGGGTAGATTAGGCTCGGCCCGTACCAGATGATGTCTAACCAGCTCCTGTTGGAGTCTGGAAACGCATTTTGCCACATTTCTCACGCTGATGACACCATGACTTGTGATTGTGAATGAAGATTGCAACTGGAGGCTCTCCGCAGTCTCAAAGGAAAGTGAAGTGAGTTGCATGGGATAATAGATTCATTCGAGTCAGGAGTGGTTAGCCTTCCATAGCGAATCATTGTCAATTATCAGGCTGATCATGTTGGCCTTATAACGCTAGCTCATTATTTTTTCAAAAGAACCAGAGGGAGAAGAGCTTGCTTTAGAACTATAATACCATTGCGGAAAGACTTTTCAATAGCAATGTCAGAGAAAGAGTAGTGCCAAGGAGAGTGATAATCCTCACAACCCACGCCACTGGCCAGTCTGGGAAATATTGAGGAGTGGTAGATGAGATCATCCGTTCAACTTGATATTACCTGATCGTAGAGATGGCAAGACAGAGTCCAGACTTTCTTCTTGGACTTGGCCTTGAAACTAGAGCAAACTACATTAATAGAACCCAACTCCGTAGGGATAGCTGCGCAGCCAGGCAATGAACCCAGGCGTCTCTTAACCTGACCCTGTCTTTCGATCCAAGACACTCCTCGTTCTTCCCAGCCAGTGACCGCGGGGCTCGCTGGATGACAGTTGTCTTGTCCTACAGACCGCATCACGTGGAAGCGTCTTCTCCGGCGCCTTATATAGCCTCCCTTCCTCCTTCCTCCTCTTTCTTTCGTATTCCATTCTACTTGGATATCATCGCTGTGTATCATTCTCGCCATGTATATATAAACCTGGGATTCCCCTTAGTGCCCGGTCCATGATGGACAGACTGTCGATGAGCCTTAACTTGAAGTACCTATACACCCCCCTTAATGATGTTGTCCTGTGTTGTTTATAATGTGCGGGTTTTGTATAGATGGCTGCGTGTTCGAGTCAACGATCCTGCCTGTCTGTTCGATCGATCGACATCGTCCTCTTCGATAGAATACCTCATACCAACCTTACGAAGTTGCCGTTGCTCACTGGAATGGATATATATCAGGGTTAAGGCGGGATGATCAAAGGCCACCTGTCAGGATGGGTTACATGTGGGAACAATATTCTGGAGAGTTCCCATCCCGGCATTGAACACAATCGTGCAGAGCCTGTCCCAGAAAATATCAATGGACTTCAATGCGTTCGCGGTCAACCTAGTGACAGCCTGGGAGGCCAGGGATTAACCCACTACCAGAATGTAAACTGAACCGCTTTCAAGACTACAGAAGGATGCTCATCATTATGCCTACAAGGCCGTGGGATCTACAAACAGACGACCCAGAACGAATTCAAGGTAGCTGCAGCGACTACCTTCCAGCGAGGTTCTCAAACTGCAGCCTGGACGGCTCCTATTGTCGACACATGTTCCTAGCCTACCTCGCCCCCGAAGGCCAGAGTGCACTGTGGGGCGATAGAGACTTCGTCCGCGGTCAAGTGCAGCACTACGCGGTACCGTTCGACGAAAGCCAGTTCTCGGGCAATGGAGCACAGTGACAGTATTCAATCGAAGACACTCTCACTCTCTTATTCGTTGACATCAGCTTCGACGGTGCCAGTTTCTTCTCATTGGCCATAGTGTACACCAAGATGGACTACTTCGTGAGTCCGCCGAGGAAACGACAGACGCTCTAAGAATCTGGGAGCGGACGATCTCGTTTTTCTAGGTCGTTGGGCTGCGACGTGCCCCAATCCGACGAGGTCCCTCGTTGTACATCGACCTTGAGGATCGTCGTTTCTCACCACATAAAATTCCTGACCTCCAAAGATAAATAGGTTCAAACCATGTAGGTTAACCTTAACCGAAGCCGGGTATCCAAGGGTACTGATCTAGCTCTCGATCCAGGCCATTATATATCCACGCTTTGCAATATGTCCGACCAGCTCTTGTGTCCGCATACACCATCTTGCTTAGACTGGAGCAAGACAACTGAATCTTCCACCACGACCAAATTGAGATCCATCAGGTCCAACGGACAAGTCCTCTCAGACACTGGCCACCAGGATCCCCACAATGCATTCTACCGAGGCAGAAGCTAGACCTGAAGCAGGGTCTGATATACTGGCAGGCCTGCCTAACGGCTATTCTTTGCCATACCTTGCATATCTCTTATGAAATTAAACAGAATCTGGTATACCAGCACGCCTTCCAATGACTAGGTCGCAAAGGTGTCTCTGACAACCCGAGGTCCATACATTATCTCGTATCCTAGTTTAGAAATAGGCAAGACTGCGTCCAACACTATATCAAGAACAAAGCCCCAGACACCGAATCCCTCTGTCTGATTGTCTCGCTACGCGATCAACACTGCTCGCATTTTCAAACGCCTAAGAGATGACACGGCTACAGGGAATCGGCCCGCGCAAATGAGAGCCGTCTGTGAGCCGTCTGGCTCGCAATACAAGTGGCAAATATAATGGAGTGGACATGAAGGCTTTATATGCTGCCAGGGACACGCGAATAGAACACCGAACTGATCGAAGACAAAGCTCATTACAACGATCCCTTGTGGCAGGCAATTTCAAGAGAGAAAGCAATCATCAGCCGAGGAGCGAGAGATAATAGCCGATTCACTGTGCCAACAGCACCACCAAGTGGCAAGTGTGGCCAGGAAATAATCATGAGGAATGATAGAAACGTGGCGTCAGGCGCGATCGCCGTCAATCCTTAGACGGCTACCTGTTGGTTGTGTTGATATGCCATTTTATTCCTGTAGATCGGAGCATTTCCAACCAACAGATGGCGATTGCTATCAAGCGCACTAGTCAAAGCCGCACTGAGATATACGTGGAGGACGAAGCCTGCCTGGTCGATATCTCACGGATTTACTTCTAACTAGCTCACACCGCCATCTGACGCTATAATCGCCAAAAGCACATACTCTCGATCTTCTCGAGGCACATTCACATTCAGACCTATACTAAGCGCCAGGCTCATCCTAAGATTCAGAAGCAGACGCAGGGTGTGTGAGCACCGTGAACAGTGTATGCCGAGCGCTGTCCCTCTCTTAAACTCTTCTTTCAGTATGTGGCGAAGGATTCTTCGACCTTGGGGGCACTAGCGCCTGGTCTCTGCGGGGAACAATATTCCGACTCTCAGTATTACCGAGACTGCTATGATCGAGTTGCGTAGTGCGACCTTGGAGGTATTTCGGGAATCGTGTGAGCTGGATAGACTTACATACTGAGGTATGCTTGTGGGTACACTTCTGAGCTGAAAAAACTCTCTTGCGCATGTGGGAAGAAATAGGCGAATCTTCTGGTCACTGTGGGGGAGGATCTTGAAACCTTGTAGAAATATATGGTGACACTGGAGAGGATCAGATATGTTTCGTGGCACACGATGTCAACAGGATCGCAGTGACATGGCAATATATGAAGCGGTCGACTATGCAGATCATAAAGGCGTTGTTATACTCCAATGACGGCCAAAACAGTCCGAATAGCATAACCTGGCTAGCAACACTTCAAAATGTTATCTGTATCCATTCCGAAGACCCATGGGGGAACCAGGTCAGTATTTAAACCAAAGGCCCAGGCCATGAGGCGAGTCATGACCCCCAGTGAAGGGATCAACAACCACTTCATCCTTTGATATCCACTAGGATAACCAACCAGCGACTTCCTATTCCACCCCAACCTTCCCTTGAACCACCAAAAGATCACTACAGACAGAACAGCCCCTTCTGACTTTCCCATTCCCAAACCCAAATTAGTCCGGATCCATCACCCATCCAACACCATCAGATAGCCGGCATGAGTACCTGAACTAAACCATCAAGTACTACTTAAGCCCATGCCCGAGTCTGCTCGATCCAAGCAAACAGACATGATCTCAGTCACCTGCTTCCCGCGGTAGGGGATCTGCTTCCTTCGTGGGGTGGATTGGGTGAGATTAGAGTGATGACATATGGATCGGCTCCGATGAGGAAGGAGGAGAGGAGGAGAGGAGGAGAGGAGGAGAGGAGGAGCTGTAAAGTATAACTGAAGCTATCCGGGTGTGGTGGAGCTGGCCCCGCCCTGCTTCCCCGCAGTCCCCGCTTGGCAGCTGTCGTGTTGGTTCCCTATTCCTTGTCGGAATCCAGGAAATCTATGGTTGCTACGGAGTACCGGTTGTGGAGATCGAGGGGGTAGAGTATTATTCCATGGTCGCAAGTCCAGATACGATTGATCACGGTGAAAGAGAAAGACCCAAGTTAGAAATCATTAAGCAAAGAACCCCCGGGAGAGATAATAACACAGAGTAGCATTGTTGTCATCATAATCATTAATAGGCACCAGGCCCAAGATAGCACACGATAAATTCAAGTTCTTACAGAACATACACGAGTTCGTGATTTTCCCAGTCGGTAAGATCCATCCATCTAGGTCAACTGTTAGATTAAGTCATTCGACCGCAATTAGAAGGCATCACTTACTCTTGGTTCTCCATGCGTGCGTACTCCGGTCTGGCACGGACCAAGGCTTTCTTCTCGTTTTGTTTGCGGTACCACCACCAGATAAATGCGAGAATGATTAGACAGACGCCCCAGCAGACGATGATGGTGATCTCTGCGGGAACATAGCGTGGTGCGTCTTTAGGACGGAAGACTTGAGGGCCTGAACCATGTACTGTCAATTGCCGAACCAGGGGAAAGAACAAGTAGGATGGAAGCATACCAATGATATTTCCTGCACAGTACCCGATCAAGTAAATGGCCGCAACAGTCGTCTTCTTGGTGTAGCCTGCTACGTTCGACGAGATCATGGCCAGCAGTGCCACGAACGGCGTGGCACTCCCTTGCGTCATGTAGAAACCTAACAGCCGACCGACATTGTTCGAAAGAGGCAGTGCAACGATGAGGACCATGCCGATTATGCCGAATATGAGGCCGCCTGTACAGCAAAGCAGTCTTTGGTTGGTGTATTGGCCAAGAAAGCCGCTCCCGATAAGGGAGATGACTTCAATGGCACCGCCGGGGACACCGTAGAGGAGACTTTGTTCTTCCGTATAACCGAAGCTGGTGATCTAAAGACATTAAGTCAGAAGAAGGTATCCTGGTACTTGAGAGGACGGACAAACCATTTGACTGAAGAAGTTCGTGATGCCACCGTTTGGAATATCAGCGATGAGGGCGTAGAAGAAAAAGGCCCAGGTCATAGGATCCACAAGGGCTTCCTTCACTTGGTGCATCTTGAAATGCTTGTTTCCGATTCCTTGTTGGTTGACACGCACACGGGCAAGGGCAAGAACGCGGTCTTCTTGCTTGAGCCACCGGGCGTTGAGCTGGCTGTCGGGGACAATCCAGAGGAAAAGCACACCCAGGCAGACGGTGAGAAGACCTGTGACAAGGAAGATAATTTTCCAAGGCTCGATGGCAGAGCCGTGACGGTCCGTTCCCACGGCGATACCGTAGGCTACCAGACCGCCGAAGATCTGGCCCCAGCCATTGAAGCTGAACCAGATGTTGACTCGACTGCCTTGTTCGGCTTTTGTGTACCACTAGTATGTGTTAGCGGTGTTGAGCTTGTTGAAGCATATGATAGGAAGACTCACCTGGGAGGTGATCAAGGCGAAACCGGGGGTAACAGAGGCTTCAAAGACACCGAGGAAGAAGCTGAACTCTGGTTAGCATCGTGTTATGAATATGGAGTTGAGACGGGTCATATACCGAACGGCAATTGCTCCGGAGTAGTTACTGACGGCAGCGAAACAGCACAGGATCGCACCCCAAATAATAATACAAGAGGCCGAATATTTCCCCAAGGGGAGCCTCTGAAGAAGTCGGTTGGTCGGGTATTCCCATGCCAGGTAGCCTTCTTCCAGTCAGTCTACTATCCTCATTGATGAATGGGAGGTGTTCGAGCATACTGACCAAAATAAAACAGACTACCAAGCCACTGGTAATCATCGCCTACGAGGTTCAAGTCTGTTTTGATCCCCATGATACTGGCATAGGACAGGGTAGTCTCTGCGAACCGTTAGACTAACGATCAGAAAGCTGGTGAGAATATCACGAACTATCCAGGAAGTTCATTCCATAGACGAGACACATGACTGGCATGATGTGCCAGTCGATTGTGCGAAGAATCCTCTTGTTTGTCGACTCATCCAGAGTTATGACCTCACCATGGAGATCTTGGAAGACCGCCAGCGCTTCGTCAGCATCCTGTGCATGCTTCAGGAGCGTCGGATCAATTTCTCTAGTTGTTCCAGTCTCCTCATCCACCTCCATCGGGGGTGGAGCTTTCTCAGATTTCTCATCCGCCATGTTGAAATCTGGTTTGGAGAGGAGAGCAAAGCTGGGTGGTCGCAGTAGGAGGTGGAGGGAGGGGAGGGGAGTGGTTCTGGTAGTCCTCGGGGTAGATTCAGGCACAGGCGACACGGTCTCCTTAAGACAAGGCCATTGACAGCTTGTCATCCGACCCCATCGGAAGCACAAAACAACATGCCCTTTATCTGCACGGCCGAATGGGGTTTCGCTTGCATACCTCGGCGATAAGCCGCTGGGCAATGCTATCTGGTATCAGTCTGGGGTAGCGGACGAGGAGCTTATCGATTGAGCCAATGCGGCCATGTCTTCTCACCCATGGGCCCACAGTGATGAGGGGGGGAGCTGCGAGATGCTGGATGAAAGAGTGGTGAGGGGAAGGCAAGAGGCGGTCGAGCGAAGGTTGGGGAGGCGAACCCAGTTGGAGGCGGCTTATCCATTGGATGAAATAGCCGAAAGCAACGTGCATCCACCATCACTAGTATGCTTGAGAAGCCAACTAGTCAGGTTGCGCGATACAATCAAAATGGAGCAGTCTTATCACACGACGCATGCGATGCCGGGATATGATGTATGCCTGGGGGGGCAACAGGCCGCGCGATTGGGGCATCTGGCATTGATCGATGCGGAACCATGCCGACGAATCCTTCGCGGTCTGTCTGACACAGGCATCATCCTGGAAGAAGGCCCGTGCTATCACCTCCAAGAGGAGAGCCACTGTCATCACCGCTTATCTCTCAACGACGATTAAGCTTATCACCCAACTCTTATCAGCCAGCCACCACCCGGCTCGGACTACTTGCTCCATGGCCTACGCATAAAGTTATTCCGGAGCTTATCTGCACCAAATAGACACATCAAGATGGCTGACCGCCACGCCACTATGTCTGCAGAATCAATATCCTTTTGACATCCGATGATGCCGCATTCGGCAGGCCTTCACTAACAAGAGACGCACCACTACCCGTACTCGACATTCGCCCACATTGATCGTGGCTGTCTGTATTGCTATATCATCAATAAACATCATGGTTATCCCTTTTTTAACTTTAGTTAGCACCGACACGGGCCAGGTACGCCTCCCATCCCTCCTTCTGGTACTGCTGCACCGCCTGCACCGGGTCGGGTGCAGCGTAGATGCCGCGGCCCGCGATAATGAAATCAGCTCCCCGGCCGATAGCCGATCCGGGTGTCTGATACTGCTGACCAAGCTTATCTCCCTTCGACGAGATGTTCACACCGGTGGTGAAGACCACAAAGTCCTCCTCATCCGAGGGGGAGCTGACTTCCGATTGCACCTCACCCAAAGAGCGAGTCGACACGAATCCCATGACAAAGTTCTTGTATTTCCGGGCATAATCAACCGAGGACGTAGTGTACTGACCCGTAGCCAAGGAGCCCTTGGAGGTCATCTCCGCCAAGATGAGGAGGCCGCGTTCGGGGCCGTAGGCGAAGTCCGGTGCAGACGCAGTCTGGGCGAGAGCCTCGACAATGCCCTCACCGGGCAGGATGCTGCAGTTGATGATGTGGGCCCATTCCGAGATACGAAGAGTACCATTGTGGTATTGCTTCTGGACAGTATTGCCGATGTCAATGAATTTCCGATCTTCGAAGATAAGGAAGTTGTGCTTCTCCGCAAGGGCCTTAAGACCCTCGATGGTCTCGTTGCTGAAATCGGAGAGGATGTCGATGTGGGTTTTGATCACGGCAATGTAGGGACCGAGACCTGTAGTCCGGAGCCACCGTTAATAAGTTTGCATGGGAAATATTCAGGCAGAGTATCGGGTCGGCCTACGGTCAGCGAGGTCTAGAAGGTCCTTAGTGGTGGTCACATCGGCCGAGACGGTGACGTTAGTCTTCTTGGCCTCAGCAATCTCAAATAGCCTCTTGGCCAGAGCATTGGGGTGCTTGCTAGCGCGAGCGCTGTAGGTCAATTGCGACTTGGAGGACATGATGTCGATGGAGGGGTGAATGCGGGGTGCGGTGAAGATTGTCTGCTGCTGGGTATGGCTCCGAGTGTTCACTGAAAAAAACCTGATGGATTGATCCGGGAGTAGCAGAAGAAGTCTACTACTGAATCAGATAACTGCAATATATCTAAACAAATGGGTGAAGACCAACAATACTAGAAATGGCGACACGGACTAGGAAGTCAATAAATTCATAGCCGGGCCCCTCCACGCACTAGCCACATCGGCGCTGGATTGCTCCGTCTCCGGCCCGTGGGGTCAGCCACCAGGCCCCTGCCGAGGTTCTTCTGAGCTCCAGTAAGATTTCTGTTTGCAGAAGAGATACCACGTCAACCAGATTGTGTAACAAGCCATTGTCATTTTCAAGCCCTAGCGGCCGCCAATATTACATGACATAAATAGTGTTATACAGGAGAGGTGATTAAGTGTTGGTATGACCAACGCTGCCAATCAGACAGCAAGTGACGAGCAAACCCCGACTCAGTAGGAAATCAGCTCCTTCGCAACCCCAAACGACGTCAAGGCCCAAAGAGCCCCCTGTACGAACAAGTAGAAGCTGCCGTAGATACGTCCGCGACCCCGGGGCTTGCCGGAGTACACGTATCCGTAGAGGAACAGGGAACGACCGAGAACCCACAAGCTTCCCAGTCCAGTCGCCAACTGTGGGTACTTCAGTCCAGCGGCCAGGATGAAGAGCATGGTTTGGCTGGAGTTTTCAAGGAAGTTGGCATGAGCGCGCTGTGCGCAGTTGAACTGTTCAGCTTTGGGCTGGAAAATGAGTAATGTTAGTTCAGTCAATGCAGCTTGCTCATGGGCGGGTGGCGTACATTGGCCTTGCATTGCTCCACGGTCGCATAGCAGTGAGGGTATGGGACTTCAGCCCCCTTACGAAGACGCGTCACGATACCGCCATGGATGAAGCCTAGGACGGGAATGGCGCCCAGGGCGACGGCGATGACGGCGCTGTTGAGCAGTCAGTATCCAGCGTGGAGAAATGAAATGTCTGCAGGGATTGTAGGATTAGCGCATACCCGTAGTTCTCGGGAACGGTCAGCGTAAGCATGGTGAAGTATAATTATATGGAATTGGGTGACACTAATGGGGACTCAGTAGGGAGGCTAGAGTAGATAGCTTTTTATAAAATGTTTCGAAGATGCCAAAAATGGATTGGACTCTAGTGTAGATAGAAACGGCCGGATGCGGGATCTAAAGCATGCCGGTGGATCCTCACAAACCCGACATTCCGGGGCTCATTGCTGCCTTGCCATTCATCGCTGGAGAATGAGTCAACCACGCAGTGACGCATGGGTCCAGATGGGTCAGCAAAGTGAATACGATGGACATGTCGGGAAAGTACTTTCACGGAGCGTGCGGGTACAATTTACTCCGCTTACTGTGTGTTTGCAATTCTGCAAGGTGCGAGTTGAACGGGTTGATTTACATTATGGTAAAACAATGAAAGGTGCCTCTATTCTCACATCCGGCTCACAGTACCGTATTTCGCCTGCCAGGCAAAGAAATATAGCAATGCCCCTAGAGGCTGGCCGACAAGACAAAAACTTATCCAGAAAACGGAATTGCCAATCACTTTCCCCGACGGGTCCTGGATCTTGTCCAAGGGAGCGGTCAGGATGATCAGCGGTAGTTGAAACATCATACCCGCAAAGGCCACACCTGCTCTCAGTTAGTTCTCATCCAAAGACGCAATAAGAATGAATCACATACCAATCAGGTTATGCGTCGGAATACCCACGAGGACCTCGTGGAGAACAGCAGATAACGTGAAGACCACCGTACTTGCCGCAAGAGGACTCCACCCTCGCCCAACAAGCGGCGAATAGACATGTCTCTTCATGAAGAGGTATACCGGCCGATTCCAGGACCGCCAGTACATCCCGAGACTGGAACTATTCCACCAATCAGTGTAGAACTCGCGGTCTCCAAACCGCATCACCTCAGCCAAGGCGTTCAATAGTGCTTGAAAGAGCGCAAAGAACCCGGCCAGCCAAATGATAAGCGAGATTGTCGAGAGTTTCATCACCCGCTCCAGAATAGACGCGATGTCCATGACAGCAATCTTGTCGATGGAATTCCGCAAGACGGGGGCCGCATACTGGGCCGACAATAGCCAGATAAACACAGCTAGGCAAAAGAACTCAAATAAACGCTTGGCCACGAACGACCACCGGATGTGCGATGACCTGGGGTACACCGGCTGGTAGACTAGCGTAGGTGCTAGCCAGAAGTAAATCAGGTTTCCAAGGGTAATGTTGTTGGGGTATGGGCAAGACGCATAGATCTCTGGGAGCGCGGACTCAACAGATGGGTTGAGCATTGCTTCACGGAGGTCGCGGTTGGTGAAAGCATAGGAACAGATCTTGAACGACACGATGAGAGCCTGAAGCTCGCAAAGAGTGCCAATTCCTGGATGATGGACGTAGAAATATACGACGAAGCTCGTAATTCCCAAACTAAGAAGGGTGTTTAAACAGTGGAAGAATGCAGAGATCCACCAGGTGTTCTTGAAAATCCGTTGTTCGCGCTCATTTACCTCGGTCGAGATGTCCTTCTTCTTCTGACCAACAATCCGCTTGGCCTGTTTCGCCGCGGCCAGCTCAATGAGATAGGAGACGTATAGATGGAATGGGACGAGGGCGAAGAGCGCCGATCCAAGTACGACATCCTGCTTCCGATAATCGTGGCACCTGATGCAGATCAAAACACCATACTATCCCAAGTCGTTAGCCTGGGTTGTGTCAATGGATCTTGAATCCCACGTGCGGCTTACTTTCATGAAGTTTTCAATGATCAGCCGGAGATTCATCGCCACTAGTTCCGGGAACAACACATTAGCCACGCACGGAAACACGCCTGAGGAGGATGAGAGCCTAACCGAGAACAATAACCATGAGATTTCGGAAGCCCAGGAAACTGGCCGTGACGTTGGGTTCGCGACTGAGGCTTGAGTGCCGTACTCTAGAATGATAGGCTTCCACATGGCGATATTTGCTCCTCCTCCTCCAGTTGGTGTTGGTGGCGCCATTTGTCGCTTTCGGAGGATGGCCGTTGGATGTCTTTCCGTTCATGGCCTTTGATGGAAGGGCTGAGGTGTCACTTCCAGTGCTGACAGCACCAGCGCTTCGCTGTAGCTCTTCAACAGGGATCATGCTGGTTTCGTGGTTTAATCGGAATGAAACAAACCACGCCAGTTCTTACAGGTGAGTGTCACAGGCCCGAAGTATAGGGAGACTAGCTTGTCTGGCCTCGGTTCAATCCAATTGCGGGTAACGGCTTAGAACACAGGGCACACAGGACACGGAATCCCACCAGGGTTCACTCTCCAAGGGAAACATGACAGGGAGGGCTTGGGAGGGGGGAGTGAAGGGGTAATTATGGAACGGCGACAAAGAAGAGGAGAAAGAGGAGTAGCAGCGTGGCGGGGGTTGCAGGGGAGGAACGCATAATTGCGGCGTTGCAACGGCCTGGCCTCAGGCCGATCGAGGCCGTTGCGGGCCTAAAATTTATGGCTGCGGCGGCTGGCTTTGCCCCGGCCAATGACGATCAGCCAGGCCAAAGGTCGGCTGCTCATTATTCGACGCTCCGACGCCAACGCCAACGCCAACACCGGAAGACAAGCAATCAAGCGCTACTCCTGCTCTTGCTGCATGCGCGACATGGGCGCTTGGTTCTAGCTGGGGATCCTACCACCAGGTCGAGCGTCGGCTAGCTGTCATTGTATCCTGTCTTCCTTCCCTGTCATGCTGGCGATTTTCTCTTCGATCTCTCCGTCATCCTTTCTCTCTTCCCGGCAACCCACCCTGGGTTAGGTAGTACGCTTTGTCGCAATGGCCTTCTACGACGATCCTGGGAGTGATTCCCAGCCATTTGGGAGACCGCCAAAATCCTACGAAGGCGGAATCGCTGGACCGCGACGGCCAAGTACGTGTCTTTCTATTTAATGTCTCGTTACGTCCATCTTGTTTCCCCTGCTGCTCTTATTTCCCAAGCGGTGAGGTTAACAGTCGTTGGTAGGACTCGTGACCGACTACGGCTCATCGCTGGTGCAATGGATGCGCACACGGAAACCCCGATACAAAGGAGGTCATCAGCTGGAGGTGGAAAGGCCTAGTGCAAGCTATGTGGTTGATGTAAGTGCGACACGCTTTTGCGCATTCCTCCCCCGTCTTCTTGACTGACCTGAGCGTCAATTTTTCTTGCTAGATGCTACCCCCACTCGCACGAGTTCACTCTCCAGCAGACACCATACCAGTGCGACATCTACACCAGTCGATTGGCAAATCGAAAAAGCCGATTACAGTCGTGAGATGGACACCAGAAGGGAGGCGTCTACTGACGGGTGGACACACTGGCGAGTTCATGTTATGGAATGGAACTGCCTTCAACTTTGAAACGGTCATGGATGTACGTGCTGACTGGGCCACTATAACATGCTGGCTGGCGACTGGAGTTCGCTGATGGTTGAATAGGCACACTATGATCAATTGCAAGCCGGAGTAACTTCCTTGGCGTGGTCCCACAGCCACGACTGGTTGATATCTGGAGGACAGAAGGGCGATGTGAAATATTGGCGACCTAACTTTAACAACGTCGAGACGATTGATGACGCGCACCATGATGCGGTTCGCGACCTAGCCTGGTCCCCCAGTGATACCAAATTCCTCTCGGCATCTGATGACACCACGTTGAAGATCTTTGACTTTACCGCGAGAACCTGCGACACCGTGCTTACTGGTCACAATTGGGACGTAAAGTCCTGCGATTGGCATCCCACCAAAGGTCTTCTTGTCTCTGGATCTAAGGATCACCAGGTCAAGTTTTGGGATCCACGCACTGCAAGGTGCCTAACAACCCTTCACAGTCACAAGAATACCGTCACAGCAACGAGGTTCTCTCGGGTAAACAACAATCTTCTAGCTACATCCTCTCGCGACCAAACGGCGAGAGTCTTCGACCTCCGCATGATGCGGGATATTTGTATCCTTCGAGGCCACGAGAAACCCGTGTCATCCCTAACATGGCACCCTATCCACAGCTCCCTCATTTCGACTGGAAGTGAGGATGGCTCACTGTACCATTACCTGCTTGACGAACCAAATTTGCCTTCCGGGCAAATACCTACGATCGCGCCTTATGACAGCCCTGACCCGGCTAACACACCAGCTCAGGTCATCTATCCTGCCCACAAGGTACAATACGCACATGGTGCCACTATTTGGTCACTTGACTGGCATCCTCTAGGTCATATTCTTGCGTCCGGCTCTAAAGACAACTTTACACGGTTCTGGTCAAGGGCCAGGCCCGGGGAGACTAGTTACATGAAAGATAGATTCCACATCGGAGAGGAGGCGGCGGAAGCCCAGGGAACCTGGAGCCGTGGCTTTGGGAGGCGACAGATGCGTGAAGAAGAAGAACAGGAGCTTCAAGATGAGGCCGAGGGCTTGGTCGACCAAAGGAAACCCACTGGCATGGGTGGTCTTCCTGGAATCCAATTTGCACCACCTGGCGCTGCACCTCAGCAAGACGGGATGGGTTCATTACTGCCAGGAATTGGTGCTCCGCAGCCTCCACCTCAGCCTGGGTTTTCCACTTCCATGCCTCAGATGGATCCTGGCCGTCTAGCAGCCTTGTTGTCTACTCAAGCACCCCCTCAACCGAACAATTTCCCTCCGGCGGGTGGTTTGCCTGGGTTTCCCATGCACCCTGCCATGTCAGGTACTCCTCCGGTGAACGTGGACCTTGCGGAGCTACAGAAGCAGCTTCTGTCCCAAGGAATATCGTTACCGCATAATTTTGCCCCGCCAAACTTCCCTGGTATGCCCGGGGGTCTTCCCGGTCTGCAAGGGAGCGGGACGCCTGATCATGGATATGGAAGATAACTCCAGCTGCGGTCATAGCTGTTAGGCCTGGATAACTGGCGTAATGGCAGGTAGCTCGGTCGGCATGGAATTGTCATTCTTCTAGTCCAGGTCTTTTCGAATGTATTATAGTCGGCATCAAAGGGAAGCTGCGCTTTCGGCCGTAAGAGGATGATGATATGCGTGGGGCCAGCAACTGACACGGCAGTCTGATGGCGACTCATGGTTTTCGGCTGCGTTCATAGTCCACCTTGCATCGGAAAACTAGAAAGGATAAGAACCAACACATTGATGCCTCCCCATAAAAGGGGGATCCAGGTTGACATTCTGAAATTGCCCGCTTCGTAAACTGCACCTAAACTATTTGCTACTTAGTTTGACTGCCAGAACTGTAGGACGTAGCACCAGTGTTACTCACACGAGGCCAATGATACTCCCCGCCAAAAGCGCCTCTAACCCCCCAATGACCATATAGACCAAAGGAACGGCCAGGCAGACCTTCCAGCTTCGGCACTGCATAGTCACCGCCCATGCGGCCACCAGCAGATGACTTGCGCCATAGAAAATCAAGGTCCAGTATAGGGTAAAACGCCAAATGTCCTCATTGTAGTAAAGATAATATGCCCCGGTGCTACGCGTCGGGAAGAGCTCATAAAGAGACGGGAAGGGAGGTGTCTGGTAATTGATCGGAACACGATTGTTGGCCATTTGACCGCGAGAAGGCTACCTCACCTGCCAGCACAGGCAATTGGATAATCATAAGATAATGATAAGTGGTAGAGGGGCACTGGTGGATATAGACCCCAGGAGGCCAGAAAGGGTCGCGAAGCGATAAGATCCGCTTTCGATGGCCGGAGCTGTAGTTTGCACTGTTTGCTCTCTTCGCAACTAACCTCGGCAGGTGATCTGGGGTTCTCCGCGGCATCTTGGATGGGCAGCTCGCTTCCGTTATCTCCCAGACCGTCCCTCCAGGTTGTATCCCATGTCCTCTTCATCAGCTGCATCATTGGCGCTCCTCTGAGAATATGGCGACCGAGCGCTCCTTGGGCGCTCTTTTGCGTTCGCTGCAGTCATCATCCGACCTTCAGGATGTCTTCACGTAAGATACCATCCCCTCCGGCCCCCGGCAGCGCGGATGCAACTGACCGTTCTCGCCTAGGTTGCTTCCCACGGCGACAAGTCTCTTGTCCGTACTTGGTAACCCCTTGAACATCACCCTCCTTGCATCGCGGCTGCTGGCAGCTCCAGCAATATGGGAAGATTCCGTCGATCTCCTCACCTGTCGAAAGATTCTCAGCGTCTTCAACACTGCCGCCATTGCTATCGTACAAAGTGAAGCTTCCGATGATCCGAGGATACCCTCCACCAAGCCCAGGAAGATCGAGCGCGAGGACTGGGTTAAAGCTGTTGTCAATGGAGCGGATGAGAAGTCACCACGATGGCGGCACACAATCCTAATTGGGGGGATTCTGCTAGGGTTCGAAGGTCAAAATAGACAAGCATTGCCGTGGCATGTTCGCCGAAAGCTGGAGAGGGCCCTCGTGACGGCGGCGCAGCTTGCACTTGAAGAGTTGGATCCTCGGAACGAGTTGGATGGTCGCTGTGTCACAATGGTCCTGAACTACTGCTTCGAACTCCTATCGGATTCCGAGAAGAACAGGCTGGACTATGACCGTTGGCTACCCGTCATGGTCAATTCGACCTACGCATCACCGGAAGGCCTGGAGGGAGGGTACTTCTTAGGCACTGTTGATAAGGACGTGGTGGAAGCACCCGGAAAGCAGTTCCAGTGGTCAGCACAATCCGACACATTCGCCCGTATATCGGCGATATCCTCCAGTCCTCTTGTGTCCGCACTAGGTCCACTTTCCCGTCTCATGGCGCATGCAATAGAGAACGTCAAAGACCCGGGCCTAGTCGCTCAAACTTTGGATCATATCACAGATTTTGTGCGTACGCTGATGGTGCAGTGGCGGCTAAACAAGTTGTCGGAGGTCGACCGAGCGGAAGAAGCGGAATTCCTTGACCCTGAGTCGTTGAAGACCACCATCCCAAGCCTTTGGAGGCTACTCCGTAACTGCCTATATTCCATCGTGATCGTTCTACGGGCTGTTCTGGGAAGAGTGATTAATGACCATGTGCTGGCTGCTCATCGAAGTAGGTGATACTCAGGACGATCGAGATGTGCTGTACACTAACTGTTCCAGGCGCGCCGTTTTTATCGATGCAGGCTCTCCATATCCTGCGGAATCTTTATTTCATATCCTCTCGCATGGGTCAGAACGCTTCTTCGCAGCACATGTTTGTGACTCTGGCGGCTGTGGATATCCTCGCACACTATCCGGACCTAGCTGAGAATTTCCTGAGGAGTATTAAGCCCAGTGAACTTGGGCAGATTCCTGACCATCCCATCGAGAGGTGTCTGGATCTATTCTTCCTCAACACTTCCGAACTTTTCACACCTGTACTGTCCCCGCCATGCAGCGAAGAACTGATCATCGCAGCCGCGGTCCCATATCTCCCTGCGGGAGGAAACAACCACCTTCTGGAGATCTTTGAGGCTGCCCATAGCGCGGTCCTAGCAGTTTTCGCTATCCCGGAAAATGCGGCCATAGCTGCCAAGCATCTTCCGTTTTACATCGACAATCTCTTTGCCGTAAGTAGTCTTCTCGCTAGTAGCGTCTCGATCTAATTCTTCGTTCAGGTATTTCCGGACAACCTGTCAGCCCGACAGTTCCGTCTGGCTTTCAAGACCGTAATCCAGGTCACTGCGCCGCCGTCACCCATCGCGAACACACAACGTCTCCTACCGTCTATCCTGCTCGAGGTCCTCTATGACCGAGCATTACACGCATCCGACCAATTGCTCCCCCAGCCGTCGCAAGGCGAAGGCCCTGACCTGGGAAAATCCCCGCCTGTCTCAGAACAAGCAGCCCTGACGCTCGCTCTCATTGACAGCCTCTGCTTCCTACGCGTCGAAGACCTCGAGGAATGGCTTCCTCTCACAGGGCATCTGCTCCACGCGATCACCGGGCCTGGCATGCACAAGCTCTGCGTGGAACGGTTCTGGGAAGCGCTGAGCAGCGGCGAAATGGATGTCGAACGGGCCCATTACTGCGTCACCTGGTGGAGCACTCTAGGAGGGCGAGAGCTCATTCTGTATGGGGCCGAACCCGGCGAGAATCCCGAGCCCGACGACGCCCAGGGCGCTTACATGAGTGGAGCCATTGGCGGTGTCGCGCGAGAGAGCAAGCTCTAGCCCTTCTTTTATTCTGTCTTTGTATATACGGATTTTCCGAGCATGGGTCACGATAGCACGGCGTTTGGAGCCATGATACCATTTAGCGATGACAATTTATCCATCTTGCTGTACAGAGTATTGCAGTATATTATGCCATTATGACCACCATAAACAACCCCATATTCCATGATTTACCAATAAACCAAGACAAGCAGATCAATGGATCCCAGGAATCCCAACCCAACTCCTCTTCCTATAGTCCTCATACTCCTTTCCAAAGAATGCAACCAGAAACCTTTCCTCCCCTGTCCATGTCCGCGTTAGCGCAGTTCCCACTCAACCCAAACTGAAGGGGGAGAGACAGAGGAAACTCACGATCAATCCTACTTGCAAAAAACCTCCAGAGAACGAGCGCATACGCCCCCAAGCAAAACACATTCCCCAAAACCAACTGGGTGCCCAACCCCCACCAAAAGAACCCAAAGTAACTCGGATGTCTGAACACAGAGTACAGCCCACCCGTAACGAGAATATGACCCTCGCGCCGTTTAACCTGCACTGTATGGTTGAAGTTACTTCCCGCCTGGGCCATGGCGACGCTCCGGACGGTTTGGCCGACGATCATAAGGATAAGACCGAGGGTGACTTGGGCGGTTATGAGACGGGGGGTAAGGACGAGGGGAGTCGGGGAGAAGTAGTTGGTTAGGAGACATTCTGTGATGGCGGAGGCGTGGGCGATGTGGTAGGTCCAGCCGTTGGAGGAGAGGAGGTAGGCGGAGGTGGTGGCGAAGCGGGTGTTGTAGGCTGCGGTGATGTAGTATTCGAGGAAGTGGAAGAGGGAGAGGCTGGAGAGGAAGAAGGGGATGCGCCAGAGGGGGGTGTATAGGGGGTTGCTGGTGGTGGTGAGGAGGGTTAGGGCGGTGGTGAGGCCGAAGGTGGTGCCGATGAGGAAGGCTCGGAGGGAGATGCCCGAGAGGGATTTGCTGCCAGTGGGGAGAATGGAGGGGTCGAGCGGGGGTTCTTGGTCGATGTTGATGTTGTTGTTGTTGTTGTTGTTGGAGGTGGTGGTTTGGCCTGGTGGTGGTCGGTAGGGTCGCCAGGTCGGGGGTTCGGGGGAGGGAGAGGGGGAGGATGGCGGGGATGGCGCTGATGCTGGTGCGGAGGTGGGTGCGGGTTGGACCATTGTGGCTGTCGTAAGGGAAGTAGTGGTTGTGTTTGGTGAGTTAGGGAATTGGCATGCTGGGGAGGTGATGAGGCGTGGAGTGGAAGTGTTTATATGGAAATTTTGGAACAATGGCGGGAGTTGGAGAACAATATGACGGATCGAGCCATGCGGAGGAGCTCCGACGGGAGGGCCCCTGATTGGTCAGGGCGTCGCGTGTTGGCCGCACTTTCGATTCCTGGGAGATGTTCTAGATGCAGGCGGAGCAGAGCTTTGTTGTTGGATGTCGGAGGAGCCATTGTTGTCATCGGTGCTGCTGGATCAAAAATTCATATCTCCTACATGGTGGCAAATCCGACAGGAAAAAAAATATGGAGAGTTGGGTCCATTCCATCCGCAATTATAGTAGACTTGGAGGTCGCTGTCATAATTACTGTCAACTACACAATTTACAGTCATGCATTCTTGAGCTTAATGCACCACCGGGTCGATTGTTGTATGAACATTGGAGTCGGCCATCTTCTGAGCTGGACCGGCCCTTTTTGTCAACTCCGAGGACCCCCATTTACCCCGTAGATACCAGATAGCGCGACCCCCGAAGACTAGTAGCGGAGGCCTCGGTTACCCCGCCTAGATAATCCAACAAAGAAAGGATCAATCACTGTCTCGTTTGCTTCATTCCGCCACAACCATGGATCTCCAAGAGAATAGGGACCGTATGCGCCGCGGGGAGCTCTACCATGCATTCGTCCCCGACCTCACGGCTGATCGGATCCGGTGTGCCAGTGCCTGTCGCCGTTTCAACAATGCGGGCGAAGTATCCCGTCGGCAATCACTTACGCTGTGGAAGGAGTAAGTAAGCAGATGGCCATCTGTCTACGCTAGGCCTAAGGCATTTCAACGGAATAATCAGCCACGGCTCCGCAAATGGAACCTTGCTGACAGGAATAGCATCGTGGGCGATTCCACGCCCCTCCCGCCTCTTAACGAGGACCCCGCCGAGGATGATAAGCTCTTGCAGAAGTACCCATGGGTCGAGGCTCCGATCCGCATGGACTACGGGTACAACGTGAAAGTGGGAGAAGGCGCGTTCATCAACTTCGACTGTGTCATCATCGACACCTGCTTGGTGACAATCGGGGCGCGCACCTTGTTCGGGCCCAAGGTCAGTCTATATAGTGGCATACATCCTCTCGATCCGGCCGTGCGCAAGGGGTTGGAGGGGCCCGAGTCAGGCAAAGAGATCCATATCGGCGAGGATTGCTGGTTGGCAGGGAATGTGACCGTGCTGCCGGGGGTAACGATCGGGAAAGGTGCCGTCATTGGCGCGGGCAGTGTGGTGACCAAGGTAGGACGGGTTGACTATTATCTAGCATTCAGGAGACAATGGTTGCTGATGAGGATCGCGATTGCAGGATGTACCAGCCTTTCATCTGGCGGTGGGAAATCCAGCCAAGGTGATCCGCAAGATTGAGACATCGATGACGGAATAATTTAATTGTGCGTAAACTGGTGCTGGGGAAGATTTTGGATACTTGTGGTCGTTGGGTGTTTCCAGAGCTTGGACACTAGGAAATAGACATAAGGACGGGGACAATTCTAGAGCCACAGGGATCTACCCACTAAGCACGAGCAGTAACACAAGCATTCTTTTCTGCTTCCCCCAAGCACGGTTGGGTGTTAATCACCATGATCGACAGCGCACAGTGGGGACGCAACAGGACCCTTGGAAACAGGCACAGATGACAACTGTGCCGATGACGGGACACTAATCGGATGCGCCAATGGGCGTCCCCACGCTAGGTAGAGCGCCTGAAAGCTTCAAGTGGAGTTGGGGGTCGATTAAGCTCCAGGGGACGGGGCTCTAGCTGGGTTTGGGAGCACTTCGATGGCTGCGGCGGCGGGGGGAAATGCGATGTGCCCCCTGCAGCTCCCCTGCCCAGGTACATACTATAAGTACCGAGTACATATTTGACAATGCGCATCCAGTTGGCTTCGCGACGGTCACCGGGAGAATTTCTCCTAGGGCTGGCTGGGGAAGAACTCAGTAGTGAGTGATTGCCAGAGGAATGCATGAAACAGGACACCAAACGAAAGAAATGTCCAAGAGACAACCGGATGTACCATGGGTACTGTATCTAGGTAACACAAACTCCCAGGTGAAATAATGATGATAGCATCCGGAGAAGGAGACCTATCATGCGTCTTTATTTGCTCTGAGCCCAATGCTACAGATGTAACTACTTTGCTGTTATTCTTTTGGAACTTGATTTTTACTCTTACTTCCCGAGCCATCACAGCTGGGCTTGCAGTCCAGACTGTGTTTATCTATAACAAGTGAAGTATCGTAGGTAATACCGAGGTATCCTCGGGGAGCTTCTTCTGGGTAAAGATACACACTGCTTTCCTCCCCAGTAACCACAGCTTCTTTCCGCGCCGCAGATGAACAGTCAGTTTGATAGAGAGGAAGTGATGAAAATACCCAACAAGAGGTAGAAAGGGTCACAAGGATGATAGAATAATTGCGGAGCACCTAAGTCCCAAAAAGAGGAGCCTAGAATCCCTTACTAGGTGGAGAGACCAGTTCCGAGAGTTTGGCTGAAAGAAACCGTTCATTTCCAGGCTCTCCCCGATTCGCCCTGAAAGCCGCCAATCCACTGCTCCACCGCAACGTCAGAGCTGGGCCTCGTCCTCCATTCATTTCTTCACTTGCCTGCCAGTTTCCCTCACGCCCGGCCTTCAGCTAGCTGTTTGTTCAGCTTTGCTCGTTCAAGACCTGCATCTCCCCTGGGGTCTAGACAGCTACTTCTTGATCCATTGCTCCCTGCGGCAAACGCCCTTTCGCCCTCCGCCAGCTGGATTCCATCCTTTCCCGCATTGTTCTTATCCGCAGCAGCGACACGGCTTGCTTGCCTTCCTCTCACTACTTACCTCGCTCCCTTTCCTTGTCCCCGGGCGCTCGATCTTCTACGCTCCCCTTCCTATCAAACTTTCCCCCCCGATTAGATCCCCTTCGATCCTTCCCTCCCGCTTCCCCATTCACTTCGTTGCCGCATTTCGAGGTCCCCATCGAACGGGCTAAGAAAATGTCATGGCAGCTGCCCCGCTAGACAGCTCTAGCACCCCGCCTGACGCTATCTCGAGCGACTCGACGCGTCCGCTCGGCCATCCCATGGAAGAGTCCGATCCCCAATCTACCCGGAAACGCCCTCGTCTCGACAGTGGAAGTCGTGCCTGTGAGTCGTGGTCCGCTTCCAGCGAAACGGCCGCTTCTCGACTCCCCGACCATATCCCGGATGCTCCTGCCACAACGGGCCAAGAAGCTTCTCCCTCCTCTCGCCCCGCCAGTCGAGTGGCCATTAAGCTGAAGACTCCTACCCCCGACAAGATGGCGTCTGCTTCCGAAGACTCCCCGGTCGAACATCCCAGCGGCGATCTCCCCGCTCCGTCCGCGGGTGAGGCCGGCGTTGACGCTTCCACCGCCATATCGCTGTCATCATCGCCTGCCCAGAGCCCGGAGATCGAAGTAGCCGATTTGGAAGATATGGATCAGGATCCCAATACCTCTAATTGGAAATCCCTGGGTGAGGCGATGCGGGAACCAGAAACACCGGACGTGGTACAGCTACATGACCAACCTCTGACGGATTCATTCCCGAAAATCCACTTGGGCAATGAGTTGCGGGAGAACCTAGAGGAGATCTGTGCGATCATTGAGAAAGGTAAGAGATTCCTTCTTCTGTTGCGTCAAGTCAACTGTTGCGGTACTCATACTAAGTCATTCTATAGGGTCGCAGCATGAGATACCGGTCTTTATTGCCGTGAAAGGCTGGCTAGATGACGTCGCAAATAATTTGGATCAGTTAACGTATGAAGTACTGGCGGAAGAGCGGGACTTTTGGGAGGAGCTGCCCACGGTCGTGGATAGCTTGTTACGAAGAACGTAAGCGATCCCTAGTTGTTTTTGGACTATCGCCATGCAGTTGGCCCATCAATCACACGGACGACAAGCACTGACAATTTCACAGCTCAGCGTTTCTACCGGATGAAGGTCGAGGACCATGGACTTGTCTGGAGGAGTTCTTCCTCGACTACGCTCAACTGGCGCTTCACGTTGTGGGCCTGGACACCTTCTTGTTGACTCAAGTCATGGAAGACGCAGATGCACAAATGTCGGATCCATTGTCGAAAGCCTACCTGCCATCATTGGGTTGGATCCTACAATTAAATAGTATCCCGTTTTTCCGGGCCATGGAGAAGATGCATGGGTCTGAAGTTTTAAATCTGCTCGCGCGTACCAACGATCAGGTCGCCTCTTCCCCTTTAGACATTGTCCAGCGTTTGTCTGAACATGCTGTCTGCATTCTCACTCTCATTACCCGCTGGCCTCAGCTATCGACCTCGCTGGTCTCAATTGTGACGATCGTGCATAACCTGCTAGAGTCAGGGAACGAGCGGCGGAGGTACCGCGCGGATGATACTCTGTCAAATTCTTCCGTCTATTCTCGCACCATGAAACGTGCCTACACTTTGATCCGCGCCGCGGATGATAAGTATCAGACTCACATAACCAAGAAGTCGCCCTGGGTGTCCAGTGATACGAGCGAATCGATGCTTCGCCTCATAGCATTGTCTTACCTCACATTGTGCCGCCGTGATCCAGAACTTGCTGGGCAGATCGCCAAGGATCTCGCGATACAACTCCCCGAAGGCCTTACGCCCGATGATCGTTCGTACATCATCCACTACGGCTGGAAGTTTGCCGTCCTGAAGAAACACATCATGGACGGACGAATGGAGCTGCGTGTTCATGGGATGGAGGCAATGCAGGCGGACCTGGTCAATGTATGGAGACAACACATCCAGAGCAATCCCGATGGCGTTGAGCATCCTATAGTCCAGTACCTTGTGGGCTTCTTACGGCAAAACCGGATTGTTGAATACATCGTGGGAATTGATTCTCACCCTCAGCTGATCAGCAGAAGTGGGAACATTGTCGGATTCCTTGTTGTCACATCTACATATACCGATGCTGACACTGACACGATATGGAAAACAGTAACGGAGAGCCCGGACCCACGAACAGTGTCCGAAGTTTTAGCGATGTTGGGCAAGACGTTTCATATGCATCTGCCAACGTCGCCTGCATTGCTCTACTTGTGTTCGAAGCTGCTGGATCTGCCATTGTCTCGCTTCGATGCGCGCATGGTAGACTTCTGTGAGCAGCTTCTCCACCAAGTGCGAGAGAAATATGGCGACAGAAGTCGTCGTGACCTACAAGATCAGACCCATGTTGATGCTATTCCGCTGCGCTTATGCGTGCGTTTGATTCGTGAGAGTGCTGGCGCCGACGATTTGCCCGTTGAGCACAAGGCCCTTTTACAGAAGTGTGCAGGTGCCCAGCTGAGTTCATTCATGGACATCGGTTTGAGTGAGGTGGATAAGATGGAGACATATGAGCAATGTCTTCAAGACATCGCTGAAATGAACCAGTTTACTGTTGGCAGCATCCAGGCTCTGAATGCCCTTCTTCCTGGTACTGATTCCCAGGAGCTTCGAAAGCTTGCCGAGGAATACGACCTGACCCGCTTGGTGATCACTGAGCTGGCCCAAACGGTGGACATGGACCAGACAGACTTTACCGATCCATTTTCTCTAACCGGATTCTCCGCGAGGATCCACATGCTGGCCCGAATCATCGATATGGTGCCTGACACGATCACTCCCGACCTTGGTGATCTGCTTTGGCGCAAAGTCTTCATGGCCAAGACTCTCGCGCAGCAAGGTAGACGAGCTCTCTGGGATATGCTCTGCGGAACTACCCGGTATAGCGCCCAACCGAACTCGTTCATTGAACGATGCATTCAGGTCTATCTACCCGAGCTCTCACCTTCTGAAGACTACCTTCCTGAGGTTCTTCAATTTGCAAAGCAGACCATTAACTACGAGGTCCGTTTCAATCCTCCACCAATAGCTGGCGAGAATGAAGTCGTGGCAATTCCAGGTATGGATCGAATATGGAGCTTTATTTTGACCGCTCCGCCTGGTACGATTGAGACAGATGCGATTGCTTTCGCCATTGAGGTTTATCTCGATCAGGGCGTGATCAACCGGTCTCCACGGTCTGCTGTTGAGGCTACTCACATTGCTCTGGTGGATCGTTGTGTTGACCAGCTCAAGTCTGCTGCGTTGAGGTTGAAGGAGTATCGTGAGAATGCCAGCACAGCTCAGGACGAATCAACGGAGGCAGTCGCCTCCAAACTTGACGTTGTCAAGGCAGAGGAGCTGAGGTTCAGCCGTTCACTACTTTTTCTTCGTCAATTTCTACAAGGCTTGCGGAGTCGTCCTCAGTATAGCCCGCCGCAAAACCTGCCTCTCGACTTACCTGGCAAGCCTGTCCAAGGGGAGGTAATAGATATCCGCTACCAAACTTTCAATGGTGGTACCCAGTCAAAAGTTCGCTCATTGCCTATTGGTGATCTGTCAACCGCTGCGGAGCTCGTGGAAACACTCGTGCGTGTTACCGGCTTCACTAAATTCAGTACGATATCTGGTGGCCAAAGGACTGACCTTCTTGAGAAGCCTGACATGACCATCCGGGACTTGAAGCTCGGCTCGGGGTTACTTCTTATTCGTCGAGACCCAGACAGTCGCGAACTAGCGCTGACTGGTAGGCGTCAGTCGCTGACATTAGTCGATTCTGAAGTGCTCAAACACTTTGACGATCTCTATGATCTTCTCGTACTCGAGGACCACTTAGCACGAGAGGTAAGCTTTCCAAACCCAGGCCTCTTCTTCTTCCATCCTGACCATCCTTGTAATAGATATATGACTTCCTTGTCGTTTTCCCGCCGCAGGACAGGGTTCTGCAGTTGGTGAAATCCGCCGACAAGACTGAGGACGACATGTTTCCAATGAACAAGCCGTATAGCCTTCTTTACTCGGTCAATGCACTTTCAGTGACCCTGCGGGAAGAATCCCTCGAGGTAAGGATATGGTGCCCGTTTGGCGTATATTTGACTAACTCGTTGCTAGGCGTCCCCAAATCCAGAATATGTGTCTCATAGCGTCCGTGTCCTGGTTTCTGCGTTGACGCGCCCCGCAATGTCGGATTCTTTGAAAGATAGCCCCGCCAAGCTTCTGTTCGCATCTCATATGGTCGAGTGCCTCCTCTACGCTCTTCTGGTACGACCAGCTCTCCCAGATGAAGCCTCTGCGGTTCCAAATCCAGCGGCATTAGCCCAGCAGCTCCTCCACTTCATGGAAGTGGCGCGACGTCTACCTGTCTCCTATCTTCCCGAAACTGGCATCGCTAAATTGATCTGTAACTCATTTGCTGTCCTGTCCGAGGGCTCAGTGAGGGACCTTTGTTTCTGGGAAGCTGTCAAGCGACAGGTACAATTCGATGAACTCCTTCGTTCACTTCTTCTGGAGGAAAATCGTCAGCCCATTCGTAAAGGGATCGCGGAAAACATTGCTGTCACTTGCAGTCCCTCCAAACTACTGAGAAAACCGAAGGCTGTTGGGTCGGACCCACAGGAGACAGGAGGCGCATCAGCGTCTGATAATCCGATCCGGATCGAGATCCTTGCAACGATCTGGGATGCTTTTGTCAAGGCTTTTCCGGTGACAGTAGACCATGCGCGTCAGTGCCAGGAATTTTTTGAAATTGCTAATCTGGTTTTTCGCTCGGTTGCGGAGAGGTCACCACATGATCTTGCATTCAGTGAATACCTGAAGCAGTGGAGCGCTACCATGCTGCGTCATCGGACAGAAGAGGTCGGTTTTCTTATAAGATATGCATCGTCGATGCTAACCTTTTCTTCAGTTCGTTGGCCGCGAGCCCGTGGACCATCTCATCTTGGGGTTTTCTCGCCTTCTTAGATTGTGCCTGGATCTGGCAAGTTCTAACGACACCACGGTCGATACCTCGTAAGTTCCGCTCGCTGGAGGCGAGACCTGGTATACCTTTTTTTACCTGTACTGACTTCACAGCGACCTCGCCGAGAGCTTATTCGACCAATACCTCTTCCCCGATCTCTCCCTGTCCTCGGCTGATGTCATCGTACCCCAAATCCCTGTCATGCACGGGCAAACCCGCCAGGAGCTGTACAGTATCTTGTGCCAGCTCTGCAAGGTCGACGAGGACTACTCAAAAATCGTGGAGCGTCTCGAAGAGATCATTCCCCTAGGTTTGGACACCCAGCCGCCTATCCGCCCTTCCTCAGCGTTTCTTGCTGATTCCCACTCAGAGGACTACACTTATTCTCCCTCTTGGGGGTTCGACCGTTACAAAATGATCCGGTCGCCGGAAGGATATGCCGGGCTGAAGAATCTTTCCAACACCTGCTATTTGAATTCTCTTCTTACCCAGCTTTTCATGAACGTTGGGTTTCGTGACTTCATGCTGCAACTTCATCTCGAAGATCCGGAGGGCTCCCAGAAGCTGCTCTTTGAGACGAAGAAGTTGTTTGGGTACATGCAGGAAACGTGGACCAAAAGCGTCGACTCCCAGGCATTCGTTGACACGATACGCACGTATGATAACGAACCCATCGATGTTACCATCCAGATGGATGTCGACGAGTTCTACAACCTTCTCTTCGATAGATGGGAGGCCCTGATCTCTGATCCAGAGTGCAAGAAGAAGTTTCGGTCGTTCTACGGCGGTCAGTTGGTCCAACAAATCAAGTCAAAAGAATGCCCCCATATCTCCGAGCGTCTTGAACCTTTCTCCGCCATTCAGTGCGAAATCAAGGATAAAGCGAGTCTTGAAGAGAGCCTGCAAGCATATGTCGAAGGAGAGATCATGCAAGGCGGTAAGTTCATAATTGACCCGGATGGTATAAGGGGTTTTCGCACTAACACTTTCTCTAATTGCAGACAACAAATACTCTTGCACATCATGCGGGCGCCATGTCGATGCTGTTAAACGAGCGTGCTTGAAAGATGTGCCTGACAATCTCATCTTTCATCTGAAGCGCTTTGACTTTGACATGGTGACCATGTTGCGAAGCAAGATAAATGACGAGTTTCAGTTCCCGGAGTTCATTGACATGAGCCCTTTTAAGGTGGAATATCTTTCTGACCAGGCTGCTGACGTCCAGGAAGATATCTTCGAGCTGGTCGGTGTCTTAGTCCACAGTGGTACGGCTGAATCCGGCCACTACTATTCGTACATCCGCGAAAGACCTACCACTGGTGCCAGAGGCTCATGGGTCGAATTCAATGACTCCGATGTTAGCCGATTTGACCAAGGAAAACTCGCAGACCAATGTTTCGGTGGCTACAACGACTCCCTACAGTCCTCTGCCATGGGCCAAGTCCGGTTCAACAAGGTCTGGAACGCCTATATGCTATTTTATCAACGTGCTTCCAGCATGGAGGCGGCGAAGTCGGTTTACAACCCTACAAGACCTCACCACCCTGTACGCGTGCCCTTGCCTGTGGCTCTTGCGAACCACATCGTGATGGAGAACGAGATATTTATACGGACTTACTGTCTGATGGATCCATATCACGCCCTTTTCGTTCGATATCTTCTTTCCATGCTTCATGGGACGAAGGAATCCAGGAGTGATAAACGGACCAAGCTGGATAAGTCCATGATTTTTGTTGCCTTGGATACACTCGAGCAGTTGCTTTCGAGGGCCAGGGAACCATTGGGTCTGGAAACATTTGTGGCTGAAATCGTGGGAATCATTACCGACGTACCGAAGGCCGCTTACAGAGTCCTGCAGTGGTTCGAACGTAAGCCGGCAGCGATCCGCAACTTGATCCTAAGGAGTCCCCACGCCGCTGTCCGCAACAGTTCGATGAGGATCATCATGTGTGCCCTTTCAAAACTGCAAGATCTCCACCAGAAAGCGGACGATGGCAGTGCCGAAAAGGAGAAATGGCAAATGCGCTACCTGCACGGCTTCGAGAATGTTGTGGGCACACTGGATGGCCTGTGGTCGACCCTCTATACCGCCAGTCGCTCATGGGATGACTATTTCGAGTTCTTGTTATTACTTACAGGCTTCGGGCAATACGAGGCCGGTATAGTGCTCAACAACGGGTTCCTTCTCAAGTGCCTTGAAATCGTGTGGCTTGAGCATGAAGATTCGAAGCGGTTGCGGCGTCAGTACGCGGTCTTCATCAAATTGATGGAGAAAGGACGGAGATTTTCATACAAGAAGCTGATGGATGTCTTGGCATTGCTGTTGACGCATACTGACCTTACTGTACCGCCCAGTTCAGATGACAAACGACGCGCTTTGCCAGATGGCAGGTACACTCTCACTTCGACAGAAACGTTCCTCATCCGGCCACTGGGGAAGAACAAGGAGCTCTTGTTCCTCAAGATGATTCTTACCAGTAACAATAGCCCGGCGGCGTGCAGAGCTATCGTCAGTAACTTTGTGGATGCAGAGCCCGACGCTAGCCTCATGGATCCGATCTGTAAAGCTCTAGAAGAAGGTCTTAGAGTGGCACCTGCCAATCTCTGTGCCCCATTTCTGGAAGCGACACTGATATTCTGTCGCCGAGGTCCTGACGAGGCTAGAATCACCAGCTTACTCGACTTCGTTGCTAAAGGGGTCGAAACCATCAACAACAGCGGTGGTCGGGAGCATCTCTCGTTCTTCACGAGCATTATGGGCAGTCGCAATGACAGGCTTGGGCTCAACGAAGCTTGGTTTTTGACCCATCTCATCGACACTGTGCCAGAGTGGGCTCCCACTCTGCTAATCTACCCAGAGAGAGCGGTCCGAAACATGACTCTGGAGGTACTTCGACAGATTCTGTTCACCGGCGAAGCGGAAGAAATGGGCGATGATTGGCAGACGCACCAAACTGAAGTTGCCAAAAAGTTGGTCCTTATGAGCGTTGACAGGTTGCGGAAAACATACGTCAACGTCCCAGGATGTAATGTCGAACCAAGAGCCGTGGAGTCCATCCGCACCGTCGTTGAGCATTGCCTAAGCACGTATTTTGGAGACAGTGAGGAAGACCAGGAGGCTATTATGCAAGCTCAAGGTACGTTACTCCAGGAAGCATAGGTAGTTGACTGTTACTGACAGGAGGCTTTATAGAAACCATCGCAGCCGTGGAAGACTTGGTCGTTGACGTGCCAGAAGAGTTGGCGTCTGGTAAGTATAGATTTGGATGCCCGTCTAGCCTTTAGGTGTCTAGACTCTAATTACCTTGTATAGAAGACTGGGAGGACAACTCCGTTATGGCCAGTGATTCCGAAATGGGACTGGCAGGTTCTCCGTAGCCCTACGTCCGGCACTGCGCTGAGGTGTTTCACTTGTATCACATATGAGAGACGAATTTACGATAAAACGCTTTTTGTGTGCTTATGGCCTGCATTTCTCGGCGTTTCCTTAACTCAGCCGGTTCTAACAGAATTGGGCCTTTGCTTCCGTTCCGGCTACTGTTGCTTTGCGTGTCGATTTGCTTTTCTCGCGATGCCGTTTTGTTTCCATACCATGTGTTAATGCAACGGGAATTGTGTCGTCGTGGCTTTACAGGGAAGGTCTGTTGTGCGTTTTCTGGGGGGGTGCTGGTTTCTGCAACATTGCCGTCACATTTTCATACACCCGAGGGAGTTTTATTATTGCCAAAGATAGGCCTGCGGGCAGTTGATTAGACACGCCATGCTTCGGGATGTGATCTTGCACACGTGTTGGCTCCAAATCTGATGAAACTTGAGGACTTGTTATCCCACATCAAAGGGACTATTCTAATCTTACATTCGTCTATCATACGTCCCGGCCGGACCGGGACTGAGTCACGAGTGAACAAATATTGAGTGCCCAGGGTAGATCTCATGTATCGTGTGTAACAGGCGCCAGCGCCCGTAGCAAAGGGGGTGAAATGAGAATTGAAATGGAGCAGATGCTATACATCTTCAAACTCCTCATCGTCATCCTCGTCCGACTCTTCTTCTTTCTTGACCTCGGGCTCAACCTTGATTTTCTTCGACGCGGGTCCCTCATCCCCGCCCGTGGATGGCGTAGCCACCGCCGTTTGGGAAGCGCTGACACTCGAATAATCCGTATCCAGCTCCCTCTTGATGCCCATTGAGGAGTTCGTAGTATTCATCGGTGCACTGGTCGGTCCCCCGGCACCACCACCTGTCGTCGGAGTAGAATTAACAGCAGGAGAAGCGGCGTCACTGGCGGACACGCCTCCGACGTCCTCGAATTCCTCGTCAAAGTCGTCGGAATCTTCCTCAGCACTACTGGCATCCTCCTGGGCCTGGAGGGCCTTTTCGCGCTCCATCTCGGCATAGTACGCAGCGACCTTGTCGTCCAGGGCATCCAGCTCTGGTTTGCGATCTTCGTCTTCCGATTTGATCTCGGGCTTGATGTCGAGGTCGGTCTCGGATTTGACCCGGGGGACGTTTCCAGCGGAGGTGGACACCGTCGAATGCGTGTGCCAGACGGGGAGGGCGTTCTGTTTCTCGACTGCGGCTTTGCGCGCCGCTTCGGCGGCTTGTTCGGCGGCGCTTTTCTCGGCGCTGGATGTTAGGGAGATTTCCAGGGCGGCGGCGTCGGTCTTGGTGTTGCCGCGGACGGCTTCTTGTTGTTTGGAGGGGACGATTACCGCCGCGCGGGTTGGATGGGTCTGCTGGTTTCGGATGACGTCGACCTTGTGGTCCCAGGCGGTGTCGAAATCGTTGGGGGGGATCTCGACGGTGTCGATCTGTTTGAGGAGTTTGAGCATCGTGTCGAGTTGGTTCATTAGCTTGCTGTTCTTCTCGTGGCCGGTCCGGTCGATGCCCTCGGCACCTTTGACGTCCTCGGTACGTTCGAGGATCGCTCCGCAGTTTTGGCACTCGAAGCCTTCCTCGGAATAGAGACTTAGTACGTCGAGCTCGGTCCATTCCGCGCTGCATCGGAGGCAGATGTATTCTTTCCGTTCTTGGCTCGGCGTGTACTGCGCTTTGATGGTCGAGGTTAACTTGGAGACTTTGTACTTGATCGCGTCGATCACGGGGTGCAGTGGGATGTAGTAGTATTCGCGATTGACAGGGCGGGTAGATCCGTCGCGGATCTCTGCGCGGGTGTTACTGCGTGTAGGCGGATGGTTAGCTGGGAGGGGTGGTGGTGGTAGTAAGGTGAGGGTGCTGTGCGTACACGGAGATTAGACGGTCTTCGCGCAACTTGGCGCATAGTTTACGAAGGTCTTTTTGTTGCATGCCGAGCAGGAAGGCGAGGTCTTCGGCGTGGAGACTGGTGGGGGGAGAAGGGTTAGTATGCAGGGTTTCTTAGGTTGCGATGACATCGGGGTGCGGGACGTACACGGAGTGGATGAAGAGCGCATCGACGACGAGAATGTGACGGGTCTCGTAGAAGGCGCGCACGACGCTGCGAATGAGGGTGTTGGCGAGATCCATGGTTGAGGTTGTGTATCTTGGCTGGAATTAAGGTAGAATATAGAGGGGATCGTGGGGTCGTCAGGGCAGCTGAGGTCTGTCGGCGCAACTGGCGCAAATGTCGATATGTCTTCCGATGTTAAGCTCGGCACCGCAAGGACCACATGCTTTGTAGGGAGACAGCGGGGAGGCGGAGGCGGAGGCGAAGGTGATGCTAGCCGGTAGATGGCCGGGAGTGGTTGATTGGGTGTGCGCAGGGTGTTCAGGGCTGAGCGAAGTGAAAGAATGGAGGATGGAAGAAGATGGAGCTGGAGATGAAGATGAAAGATGAAAGACGAAAGCTGGAGCTGGCCAATCTCGACACCTGAGGCATGAGTCCTTGGACACCTTGACACCCTAATACCTGGGGCAGCGATTGGCTTCTGCCTGAGGAACAGCGAGAAATCCGCATCGGGCCTAGCCCCGGGGCCCGGCGAAGGCAAATGCGGCAAAAACCCGCGATGAAGACGAGCATCGCCAGCAGCTTTTCCCATGTCCGCCCACATCTTCTTGCGACGCCCTCTCCCCCCCCACTTGTCTCGTCACATTGCGCGCTTTCCTCCGCGTGCCTCTCAAGTCCGGTTCTTTGGTCCCGACTACTTGCGCTCGATCAGGGCCCGTCGCATACCATGGGAAATCACGAGGGAAGATCTCCGCAAGCCGGAGGCGGAGCTGATTCAGCTCGTAAGAAGCGGAATCTGGGAAGATCCGAATGGAGGTATGCGCAGGCCCGTCCGGATATTCAATTGCGCGATGCATTGTCTGACATCCAGCTAACCTAGCAAGTCGGCAAATGGTAGATAAGAGAGCCCGCCATGATGCTCAGCAGGAAACGAAACGTCGGAAGATTGAGAGCGGAGAGGAGGTCAAGGCTCCTGTCTACGCTACTGAGTTCTCCAAGGAAGATATCGAGAATGAGCAGCGCCGCCCGAAAAAGAAGGTCGCCGTGCTGCTGGGATACTCGGGAACGGGTTACAAGGGCATGCAATTGTATGATCTAGAGCCCGCGTGGTCGATCGGGAGACATGTTTGGGCTGATGCTGATTGTCTGTAGGAGTGACACAGAAAAGACCATCGAAGGAGAACTCTTCGCAGCCTTCGTGGCGGCCGGCGCAATCTCCAAGGCTAACGCAACCGATCCGAAGAAGTCGTCGCTGGTGCGGTGCGCGCGTACCGATAAGGGTGTCCATGCCGCCGGAAACATTGTCTCTCTCAAGCTGATTGTCGAGGACGATGATATCATTCAGAAGATCAACGAGAAGCTCAGCCCGCAGATTCGCGTCTGGGATATCCTCGTGACGAACAAGTCGTTCAGCAGCTACCAATTGTGCGACTCGCGCATCTACGAATACCTCATCCCGACTTACTGCTTCCTGCCGCCCCATCCCAGCACCTACCTGGGCAAGAAACTCGTCGAGTATGCCGAGAAGGAAGGTGACCTGGAGGCTCACAAGGCGCGACAGGCGGAAGTGGCTGGATACTGGGAGGAGATCGATGACAAGTATATTTGTCCGATCCTCGAGGAGACGCCCGAGGACATTCGCAAGCTCATCGAGAAGGTCCTGCACCTGAACGATGAGGACCAATCCGCGCAGGATGAGCTCTTCGAGAAGCAAGGACAGCCCACCGAAGAGGGAACCCCGGCCACCGAACAGCCAGCCTCGGAAGAGAAGCCTACTGCCGAAGCCGACGAGGCCGAAGAAGCCCGCCGACGCCAAATCTTCCAGACCGTCAAGGCCGTCAAGGCGGCGTATCTCAAGGCCAAGAAGGCCTACCGCATCCCGCCCGCCCGTCTGGCTCGCGTCCAGGAAACCCTCGACAAGTATGTCGGCACGAATAACTTCTTCAACTACACGATCCAGAAGGTGCACGCCGATCCGTCCTCGAAACGTCACATCAAGTCCTTCAACGCCGCCCCCGAACCCATCCTCATTAACGGCACCGAATGGCTCAGCCTCAAAGTCCACGGCCAAAGCTTCATGATGCACCAGATCCGCAAGATGGTCGCCATGGCCGCCATGGTCGTGCGCTGCGGCTGCGATCCCCAGCGTATTGTCGAAACCTACGGCGCCAACAAGATCGCCATCCCCAAGGCCCCGGGTCTCGGTCTGCTTCTCGAACGGCCCGTCTTCAACTCGTACAACCGCAAGACCCTGGAAACCGGCAAAGAGCCCATCGACTTCGACAAGCACGCCGATACGATTAACGAATTCAAGCAGCGTGAGATCTACGATCGTATTTTCCGCGAGGAAGAGGAATCTAACGCGTACGTTCCATCCTTCCCCCATAATTTTTAATCATCAGTAACTCAACTAACCATCCTCTCCAGCTTCTCTGCCTTCTTCGGCCATCTCGATCACTACTCCCAGGAGGAGTTCCTCTACATCACGTCAGGCGGCATCCCCGCCGCCAAACTACTCCCTACGACCGGTCCAGAGGGGAAGAAGTCCCAGCGCGAGGCACTGGCAGAAGTCGAGGGCGGATCCGATGACGAGGGTGCTGCCCCGAACGGCGGAGAAGAAGGAGGTTAGATAGATGATGATGTATAGATAGATATCCTCTCGAGTGAGCAGTGGCCGATGGGTGGGTGGGATATGTATAGAAGCCATCCATCGCCATGCTATACTCACCCTCAAAAGAACGAAACAAAATGCGTCCGTATTATTCTTTGTGAAAGTGCCTTTCTCCTAATTTTCAATAAACAAGTATTCTCGTTAAGCACTATAAATCTTCTCACCTATCAGCTTTTGCTCCCTTTCTTCTTCTTTTCTTTTTTTTATTTTTGTAAAGAAAAATGATAAAGTCGTTTTCCCTGCATCGAATCGATCTCGGCGTAGAAACCACTCCACTCCGCTTTATACCTCCGGAGTCCTCCGTACACTCCGACCTTTTCACATTTTCTCCTCGGCGATATAATCATACTAAATTCATCGCCAGTTACAAGCTTATAACAATGATTTGATCTTCATTTACGAAGCGCGCTAGCGCTGAGTAACTCTAGGTTTGCTCCTACTAGGTCTGTTGCCAGCCCGTTCGCTTCTCATTGGTCCAAAAAAGTCACAGATTCAGCTTCTTGTTGGCTTTTATTTTTCACCAGTAACGTGACTTTTGTTCTGCCATTTCCTTTCGTTTTTTTTTTTTTCTTTCTAGCTTACTTTTCTGAATAGCTTCAGAGGCCCTGTCTGAGGCCCTACGTGAGGTCCTACGTGCCTCTATATAACTTGCAGAACTTGCGTACATTATTCATGTAATTTAGAGAGAGTTGTCTGCTTTAGTAAGAAAATGCGCTTCGGAATGCCTTGAGCTGTGTGCGAGACCGTAGGTCGTGCCCGCAGGCCACGACCTAGTATTTTATTGCGCTTTTTTCACTTCGTTGTTCAGTTTAGTGAGGTTTACTCCAGTTTCGACGTTGTTTTCGTTGTATCTTGTGGGGAAGATATATATATCCGCATACACTAAATCCGGACAGATGATCTAAGACTATGAATCGAATGCTAGACCAACAAATATATAATTCTTGCGTATGAGGAGAGACTACTGATAGCATCAATAATTGAAAATCTAGGTATGCTTATACAGAAAACAAGGTTGACAGTGGAGCGTGTGCGGAAGACAGGGAAGAAATCGGCGAGATGGTCACATGACCGTCGGTGAAATTTACATCGAGGTTTATAGGGGTATCCTCATACCGATAGATCACTACAGCACAAGATAGGCTCTAGGCAGTGGGCACAATTACAATTGCTAGATTGCGTAGGTGACATGTCGGACCGAGATCTTTTGATACACAGAGAAGCGAGAACTCAATTATAGACTCATGAAGGAAAGGCGCTATGTATCATGGAAGGGCGGCGCAGGAAGCAGAAACGGGACGAACATCAAACACGAAAAACAAAGAAGACAACGCTGGCAGAACGGACAGTGCTGGATGCTGAAATTCTTAGATCAAGGGATAGGACAAAGGGAAGATGCAGCAAGCAGGCTGGGCTCCAACACCGTAGACGAACAAGTAGAAACCACACAGAAGAGAAAAGACACAGAAAAAGAACGGGTCCAAAGGTTAAGGGGTCAAATCACAAGAAGAGATAGAAGTGACATGGTGGAATACAAAGTCATATCTAGAACATCAGGGAGCGCGTCTTCTGCCGGCGAGCGTCCGCCCCGCGAACTTCGGGCTGCGACAGGGTGTGCTTGTGTCGAGGACGACCCACGGGCGGCGCCGGCGCCGTCGGGGTCATCGGAGGGGCCGGATCCTTAGCCGGCGGCGGGGGCGGCGCCGCGGGATGAGGGGGCCGGTCCATCGTCTCCCTTTTCACCTTCATGCTGCGTTCCCGCTTGAGAACTGCCTCGGTCCAGGCCTTCACTTGGCTGCTGCCAGAAGATCCCTTGCCCACGGCGTCCGCCAGCACCTTCATCCAGCCGTCTTTGTCGGCCGCGCTGTCGGCGTAGAAGTCAATCACTTCGCCGTTGCCGAACCGGATCCGGAACCCTTCTTCGACAAACATGTAGCCCTCCTCCTCTTCGGCGAACGCGGACTTGCGACGGCCACCTCCCCGGGTGGTGGTCTCCTTTTGGACTAGGGAGGACCGGTCGTCAATCAGCTTGACGGCCTTGGACAGATTGATGGTCGCGCGAGGCTGACGGGTGGTCTCGTGGTACGCGGTCAACTTGGAGCCCTGCAGCTTGAAGTAACGACGACGCCAGAACTAGCAAAGAAACATTAGCTTCGTTTCGGAACCACCGGGATCATGGTAGGCTTACCGGACAGTCACCACCCTGCTGAGAGAGAAATCCTTCCCAACTGCGAGCGGACACGCTTTCGGCTTCACGCATTTCCCGAATGCATGCGTTCATGCTCTTGGGCATGTCGTCGTCCTTGGCACCCTTCGGCTTCGGCACGAAGAGGAGTTGAAGCTCCAGTTTTCCGATCTTGTAGGGAGGCCGCCGCTGGGATGATGTGCTTGTGGTGCTCTTCTTGCTCTTCACACTGCTCGGCTGCTCTTCAACAGCCCACTCGTTGAAGCATGCCACATCCACCGTGTAGGGCCGGCCATAGGCGTGCTTCTCATGGTCACTGAGGGAAACATAGGCGCGGGCAAAGCTTCCGTCACGTGCGATGAGGGTTCGAAGCCGCTCCCACACAGGTGCGTTGACATCTCGAGCCTTGTTTTGCTGGGACACAAGTTGTTGTTTCATGTCGAGCTCCTTGCGCTTACGGGGAGAAGCAAACATCTTACTAAAGGTTGACGCCTTCTGCTTCGTGGGGGATACAGGCGGCGCAGGCTCCTGTGTGCGGAACTTCTCCTCATCCACCTTCATTTGAAGAGTCAGTTGGAACTCAAGGTCATTCTGCACGATGAGCTCAAACTCCTGGCCGATGGGGGCAGTCTTTCCCAGTTCCAACCAAGCAGTGGTGACGCAGTGAAGACCGTTGTCTAACGTGAGGGCGAAGTACGATCTCTCGCCTGGGACGATTGTCAATCAATAATCGGACCATGCAGTAAGACAGGGTATGCACTTACCTCGGGGAAGGGGCAGGTCGAGATACTTCATTCCAACTACCTTGACAAAGAGGCGACCACGCTCTTCGCCTTCGTCCAAGGCACCGTTCAACGCGGGCTCGGTCTCCTCAATGGTCGCCGGGGGCTCTTGAACGCTGCTCTGTTGGCCTGGAAGCGGCGGTGCAGGCCCCGTGACGGGCTTCTTGCGGACCATCCCGCTGGAGGTTCTCATACTCGCACGGCGAGTCTGGCCATTCCAAGGCACCGTCGTCCATGTCTGTTGACTGGGCTTGCGCGGCGTTGGTGCGGGTCGGGCCGCTGTGGGTGTGTCCCCGGCGGCCGGGGCACTTTCGTCCTCGTTGCGGCTGCTGGCGATGATAACCTTCGTGTTGTGTCGCATGAGATAACCTCTCTGTTTAGGGATATGCTGGTTAGTGGACAGTCCAGAATCCAAAGAATAGGCTCCTGGTCCATGGTGCAGGGGTTCCTGGGGGTGAGTGGTGGACGGAGTGTTTCGGAGTTGGGTTAGGGATTGCTCAAACGCCACCTTTTGGGACTCAATGACTCGGTCAAATTCCTTGTCCATATCAAATCCAAGGCTCTCTTCTTCCTGGATGCTGAATGGGATATCCAATTTCATCAAGCTTGGTTGTCTGCGAGTAGGTTCCTTTGCGGGCTGGGCTGCGGCAGGTTCGTCAGGGGCAGAGCCGTCAGAGCCTTGGGAGGCCTGGGAGGCCTGCGAATCGTTCGAATTCTGTTTGCTCAGGTGTGGCATGGATGGAGGCAGCTGCCCGCTGACCTTGCGACGGGTGGCGGCCATTTGTTCCATATCGGCAGGTGTCAGGGATGGACGGGTTTTCAAACCAGTTCCGGGGGCTTTGACCGTGGCAATGGGGTCCGGTACATCCTCATCAGCAGAAACCTCGTCATCGCTGACCTCTTCATCAACAGGATGCCGGATGACAGACTCGGGAGTCGAGGGCTCGGATATCTGGTGATGGTCTTCTGGCGTCGCTGGTCGCTGCAGTGCCTCTCTCATAGCTGCCATCTTCGGGGCGGGCAGTTCATTCTCTTGAGGTTCTAGTTCTGGTTGATTTTTCGACGGTTCGGCGGGAGCTTCCTCTCGCACCTCGGGAACGGGTGTTGGCTGCCTGTCTTCGGACTCTTGCGACCCGCTCTGCGGCGCCATGTCCTCTTCCTGCGGCAAGCTTGGATGGCTGACCTCGTCATCGCCGACCAGATGATCTTTCAGGCTTTTGGAAGAAGAACTCTGTGATTTTATCGTTTCATAATAATCCGGTATGTCATAAAGATCGTCATCGTGCTCTTCTGGCTTGATCACCACGCTGCTTTGGTCATCATCGTCGTCGTCGTCATACTCGTCGTCATTGTCCTCAAGGGATGGGATAGGGACATCAGGGTCATAATGCATGTAATGATGAGGGCTCGATTCGATCTGGGACACGTCCTCGAAAGAGTCGTCAAGGAAACTCTCGCTCTTCCGGAGATCTCGGAGAATGGAATCCCTGGAGATCCGGGGGGGTGAGAATACCTCGGTGGCCTCTTCCTCTGAGTCTTCTGCAGCCTCTCTCGGGGTTGATTCATTATCCTGGGTTTCGCAGTCTTCCTCCTCTTCCTCTTCCTCTTCCTCTTCCTCTTCCTCTTCCTCCTCATGCTCCGCATTCGGCTGGGCAACCTGCGCATCCGCATGGTCTTTATCCTTGTTTTTCCTCTCATTTTCCTGAATCATCATCAAACGCAGTCTATCCTCCAATGACATGGACGCATGAGCACGGTCGGTAATGTCGGACTTGCTGTACGTGGCTGGGCCGGGAGGGGATGGCAGAACACGTTGACCACCGCTTCCCAGCTCGAAGGCTGCAGCCAGCTTCCCCGGGGACGAACCATGCTGGGAAAACGACGGGCGGTTTGTAGGCGGAAGAGGGGGAAGAGGGCGGCGCTCGCCATTTGAATCTAGCGACTCAACACGGGAATGCTGGACAGGCGGTCCTTGGTGGGAGGACGGTCGCGGATCGGGGCTGTGGCTTTCGTCATCCTCCGTAAACGGATCCTCATCCTCCTTCACCAGGTCGTCGTTGGCATTGGCGGGGCTCATGTAGCGCCAGTCTTCCGGCAAGACCACAGGAGTCTTCTCGAGGTCCTCCAAGGAAGCATCGAAGCTGTCGTCCCGGTCAAGGGAGGATTCACGGTCAAAACTGATGTCGCCTTCGTCTTCCTCCGAATCATAACTTCCTTCACGGGACCCGGAGGCGATGGAGGACGGGTCAGGCGTGGTCATCTCGTACTCGTTCACCTGTGGCGGCGCGGCGTCGAAGGTCACGCTTTTGGCATGCCGACTTCCATCAATATCGGACCAGATTTCGCTCTCGGGGTCGAATGCATCCTTTGCGCCGAAGCGACTCGCTCGAGACAGAGATGACTTGGCGGGGGGAACCTGGTCCTTGCTCGGGGACGGGGGTCTGGAACCGATTTGGCTGCCATCTTGGATGTCTGATAGTCGCGCTTGGGGCACGTTCGGTCCCTGCTTCTGCGGCGAGCGACTGGTGGCCAAGGGCCTCTGTGGAACATATACATTCGCGGGGTCGTACTCCTGGTTGTAACCGCGGAACATGTTGTTGTTTTTGACCCTCGAAGCGCGCTTAAGGTTCTCAAGGGAGGGGCGCTTGGAAGGAGAAAATGAGGCCTCGGGGTCGTAGGGGGTCTGGTTCTCGGAGCTTCTTGGGAAGGGAGAACCCGACTCACGGCCCTTCCAGAAGAGACGCGGCGAGGATGGCATCTCGTGCGGTGACGATTCGTGGGTTTTCGTCATCTGGGGGGAACATGGTCAGGTCCGGCGTCGGAAGATTAACAACACGTGGAGCCACCTACTTTGGTACTCTGGCTCCAGCTCGGAGAATTTCGCCGTTGGGCCATTGGGCTCACCTCCGTCAGTGGGCGTTGACCGGTACTGCTGCCCATATTGTTGCAAAATGCACGGCAATAATCGCAGAATCAAAGCGGAAAAGATCAAGTCGACAGAAGCGCCTGGAAAAAAACACAGCTAGAGAAGCTGAATCAGCAACGGTTCTTTCGTCATAACTTAGCAATGCAAGGCCTATGCAACAATGGCCATCCCTTGCCGAACAGTAACGCGCGCATACCTGGCTGAGTCGAATTGGGGGGGCAAATAATAAAAGAATACGAGGCGGATGCAACGGAGTCGATAAGTAAAAGAGATCGGAACAAATCAGAGGCGTTGAATGACAGAACGAGGACAAGAAATGAGTCGCTTGAATTTCACTTGGACATTAAGCAGCTCATGGGAATCGTAACGGAGTGATAAGACGCGTCACAAAATGGAGATCATTCGAACGATTGCCGATTCGTCAGGTCCGAATTTCTTTACTTTTCAGCCTGCCGGACGGAGCCGATGGATAAACGAAGGGATAGTAGTGATCGAGATGGCGAAGAGATGTGCAACAATGGCAGGGACAATGACGGAATTGGAAGAGAAACCCAACACACCATCCACCACCGGACCAACGAGGGAGAAGGGGAGGAGAACGAGAAGTCGGGGAAGGGGATTGGAAGAGGGAGAAACAGACCGGACAGCCTTTGTTGACTAATAAGTAGTCGAAGCCGTTCGCAAATCGGCCGCAGTTGGGATCGCTGGATGGACGCACGCCGCTGGCAGCTGTTGACATTTTGGCGGCGGGAGTCTCCATAGCAACAACGGTCCGCGAGCCTGAATCCCTGGGCCGGAACAAGGCCTCAGCGTCACTGGTCTCAGCTTGGCCTGATGGCCTCGACACCTGGTCGCCTGGCGGGCTGCCCCGATTGCGCTAGCCCCTATCTGATCTTAGCGCAGGATCGCCCCGGAGCCCGAGCGCCTTCCGTTCTGGGCCTGGCACGGGATGAACTGCTGATTCTTTCCGCCCGCCGATCGAAAAGAATGAAGCTCCGGGAGGCGACAAGAAGTTCTTGATTTTCCCTCCCTCCCTCCTCTTCCTCGTTCCCATTGACACCATGAATCGGCTAGGCAGACTCTCGCTGCCGCTTCGGCCTCAAGTATGTCTGCTCTGTCAGAGCCACCCAACCATTTCCTCGCCGCTGTCCGGAGGGCAGGCCGTCCGCTCCATGGCCACCCTCCGACAGCGCCGCCAGGTCGCCCGCATGACTCTGTCCTCCAACGTTGCCAAATCATCGGTGAAGCCCGGTCGCTCCAAAAGGGACCGTGGGGGACCGTTTGCGGGCATGAACCAGACAGAAGCGCGCCTTGATACGCCTCGGTCACGATCACGGTCCCAGGCGGCGTTGAAGCGCTCCGGCGACTCTGAAGACGGCAAGCAGAACAATGACAGTCCTCTCTACAAGGCACTCAAGATGCAGACAACATTGGCGCCTGTATCCTACGGTCGCAGGACCGCCATCAAGTCGAAGATCGCGGAAATCTCGAGTTTCGACCAGTTTCCTCTACTACCAGTCGTGCGCCACTCGATCTTTTCCCAAGCTCTCCCCGGTCTCGCGGATGTCGTACCGACCCCGATCCAACGTCTGGCTATCCCGCAACTCCTACAAGACTCCAAACCGAGAAGATCCTCGAGAGACCTTGAGGACGGCGCCCCTAATTATGAACAATTCCTTCTGGCTGCTGAGACCGGCTCAGGAAAAACGCTGGCCTATCTAATTCCATTGATCGACTCCATGAAGCGCCTGGAAGCGGAGGACAAGGAAATTGAGAAGAAGGAAGCGGAACAAAAGGCCAGGGAGCGGGAAGAGAGGCTCAAGAACCGGGCTTTCGACGTTGAACCGGAAGAAGCGCCGCTGTCGAATGCCGGAAGACCCCGGGTGATTATCCTCGTCCCGACATCTGAGTTGGTTGCCCAAGTCAGTGCCAAGGTCAAGGCGTTCTCGCACACGGTCAAATACCGGTCAGGAATGATTTCCTCCAACCTGACCCCCCGTCGCATCAAGAGCACACTCTTCCACCCGAGCGGCATTGATATCCTCGTTACCACACCCCACCTGCTCGCATCGATCGCAAAGACCGAACCATATGTGCTGAGTCGTGTCAGCCATCTGGTTCTCGATGAAGCAGATTCGCTCATGGATCGATCCTTTTTGCCCACGACGACCGAGATCATCGACAAGACGGCACCATCCCTCCGCAAGCTCATCCTCTGCTCCGCCACTATCCCCCGCAGTCTCGACAATCTCCTTCGAAAGCGCTATCCTGATATCAGACGACTGACGACTCCGAACCTGCATGCTATTCCCCGTCGCGTCCAGCTGGGTGTGGTGGACATTCAACGGGACCCCTACCGTGGCAACCGCAATCTGGCCTGCGCCGACGTGATTTGGTCGATCGGCAAAGCGGGCGACACGGAACCTGTGCACCCCTTCTTGGCGCAAGCCGGACCAAAGGTCAAGAAGATCCTAGTGTTTGTCAACGAGCGCGAAGAAGCGGACGAGGTGGCCCAGTTCTTACGCTCGAAGGGCATCGACGCCCAATCACTCTCTCGCGACTCCAGCAGTCGTAAGCAAGAAGAGTTGCTCGAGGAATTCACCGAGTCACCCCTCCCCCCTACCGCCGAGGAAATTATGTTGGCCAAGAACAAGCGTCGACAGGATAGCGCCATCCCCTTCATCTTCCCCGACCAGAAAAAGCAGGGCCCGGAGCGCGGACTGCCGAACACCAAGGTGCTGGTGACGACCGATATCGCCTCGCGTGGTATCGACACTCTGGCTGTCAAGACCGTCATTCTCTACCACGTCCCGCACAATACGATTGATTTCATCCACCGTCTGGGCCGTCTCGGTCGGATGGGCAAGCGCGGCCGTGCCGTGGTGCTCGTGGGCAAGAAAGACCGCAAGGACGTGGTGAAAGAAGTGCGCGAGGGCATGTTCCGCGGACAGGCCTTGATTTAAAGCAACCCCAAGCAAGCAAGCAGCAAATTATCTGTACTATTACCCCCTCGGCCAGTCTAACTGGCCTTTGACGAACCGGCGTTCGGAAACGGCGATAAAGGCGAATCATATGAACCTCAACACGCATGACTCGAGAATCAGGACACACGGGATGTATTTGTTGTATTATAATTGTATGGTATCACCTCACCTCACCTACATATCACCCATTCCCCTTGATCATTTCATCCCTACCTACCTAGATAGACAAAGAACAACAGATAGATCGATATATCCGAATGAAATCAAACCGGAATATCCTTCCCCACTGATTTCCAAAACGCACATCTCTTCTCCAACTGTGTCAGGTCGACATTCTCGAACCCATCTGTTGCAATTACAAACTCGGCCCCGGTGTCTTGGAGCTCTGGGACGCCGGGCTCAGATGCATTGGTTAGTTTATGGGCGTTGGGATCGCCCGTTTGGAAGAAACTTCCGAATGCTCCGGCGTAGCCTTGGTAGATTAGGGGGTCGGTTTCTTGGTCGGAGTTGACGGTGTCCCACTGTTGTTTCATGGATTTGTTAGTGTATGTTTGATTGATATGATAGGAGGGGATAACACAGATGTGATCAGAAGATGTGTGTTCAGTGTATGGATGAGGCGGGATGAGGTAGGATGAGGAAGACTAACCCAAACAGTATCACTCCCGTGCGTGGCCGGAGGAATGGTGTATTCGCCTACATAGCCCCGTTCCTTGGCTGCCGAGGCCACCCAGTAGGCGGGACAGGCGAGGACGAGATCTCGGAATACGAGGCCGGCGCGGACATAAGTGGTATTGTATGTGAGGGTTTCGGCGCTCCCGGAAACGGGGTAGTATGTGGACTCGATGAGAGCGATATCTTTTGAGGAGAGCCCGGGCACAAACCCTGTGAGCCAATCGTGGAAGCTGGCGAGAGAGGAGTTGAACCCGTCAGAAGAGGAGGTGGAGTCGAGGCCGGAGGGGATGAAGTTCTGCCCTTCGTGGGCATTGTACATGCCCCAGACGAGTTCTGTGTCAATGGCACCGGAGTCAATGGCGGTCGTGAGGGGCTCGATGAGGAAAACGTCGTCGATGACAGGGGCCCAGGTGTAGGAGCTGGTGGTGTAGGTGTGGCTGTCATCGATGATGAGGCTTGCGTCGCGGATGGATTGGACGTCGACGGTTTTCAGACAGGCGAGCGTGTCCGATGCATTAGAGCAGCCGGTGAGGTTGACAAGTTGAGTGTAGATCTCCTCGGCTTGTGGAGCGTTGTAGGCGTAGGTTTTGGGCCAGAAGGGGGAGCTGGCGAGGGCTTTGGAGAAGAGTTTAGGGTTGGAGCCGCGGCCGTTGGCGAGGACTTGGGCGACGACGGACCCGCCACCGGCGGACTGACCCCAGATGGTGACGTTGTTGGGGTTACCGCCGAACTGGTGGATGTGGGATTGCACCCATTTGAGGGCGTATTGTTGATCGAGGAGTCCCGGGTTCAGGTCAGAGGTGGTCGAGTCTTTGATGGCTTGGCCGGGGAGGAAGCCGAAGGCGTTGACGCGGTAGTTGGAATAAACGACGACGTAGTCGTTGAGGGTGCTGACATTAAGGACGGGGTACGAGTTGGGGGGCATGCCGAAGAGGGCACTGCCTTCAATGAAGCCGCCACCATAGAAGACAACGAGGACGGGTCGGTTGGTGGTGGAGGCGGTGTCCCAGGGTCGGGAGTAGAGGCCTAGGTAGAGGCAGTCCTCGGAGCCGTTGACCGTCCGTTGAGGGCACATGTCGAAGGATTGGTCGGTGTCATAGGTGCCATTGGTGATGTTCAACGGGGGCTGGGGTGCTCGAAAGCGGTTCTCGCCTGTTGCAGGTGCTGCGAAGGGGATCTTGCGAAAGTAGGAGAGGTTGTAGGTGGCGTCGTAGGTACCTTGAAATGATCCATAGTCAAGGGTGACGAGGGGGCTATCGTAGGCGCTAGAAGTGGATATAGTCAGAATGAAGCACAAGGCCAGGAGGACACGTGAGAAGTCCATGGCTGAAGATGTCGATTTTACCCCGATGACCTGGCCGGGGGAAGAAGGCCTGCCCGGAAATCAGCAGGGTCTTATAGAGCATTATGGCTTCGATGATGGAATCTGCGTCGGTATGATGCAGCCCGAACTTCAATAAGAGTCAACTCGGAGAAGCTTGAATACTTGCACAAGCATATGACGAAGAGTCGAGGGAGCTCGGATCCAGGCTCTTTCGGGGCTGCCATTGGTGCAATATGTTTCTCCTTCACGATGCAGGCACGCGGGGATGCGGAGATGCAGTACCAACAAACTGCGGGGGAGTGCGAAAGGATTCTTCAAGATGACTGTCAGCAGACCTGGACCAACTCCTTTCCCAAGGCCCTGGGCTGCGGCGCGAGTCGCGTAAGTACAAGAGACCAAGGGCCAGGGGCGACCGATATTCTATACAGGGTAACCAAATGCCCGAAAAATGTGCAGAATTAAAAGAAATAGAGAAAAGGAGAGAGAAAGACACCCATAGAAGACAGGGACTATGAAAAATCTTTCAATCAATGTAAAGTCTGTCAAAATCGCCGAACTGGTTGAAATGCTGGGTCCATAGTAATCCAACGCCTGGGACTCCGAATCCGAACTCCAAATGACTGCCAAACTCCAGGTTTCAAATGTCCCAAAAATTAAGCATATCCATCATTACATAGTCATCCGAAGAGACCGGGTGCGCCGCCGGCTGGCGCGCGTGTTGCGTCGATCCTCGCCGGCCTCACTTTCCTCGGTCTCCGCGCGAGGCTCGGATAGTTCGGGGGTCGGGGTGATTCCAAAACTGACTCCGCGGTCCTTGCGCGAGACGAGCGCCTCCTCCTCCGGGTACAGGAATCGGTGCACAACACGGTGGTCCATCACGCGTTCTTCGTCGTCCATTGGGCCCTCTTTGTCGGTCTTCGGCCATTGGAAACCATATAACTTGGAGTGCCGTTCGCACCGGGGGCACTCTCTTCGCGTCAGGTAGGAATCTTGTTGAACGAACCAATTGGTACAAGTCCGGCAATCAACCCAGCGGTCGTAAGCCTGTGCAAGCAGTCTGGAAGTCTTGGTGTAGTCGCCAGGGACCCGAGCACGAGGTGGCTCGACCTCGACGGATGGGACCACTTCCTTGTTTCGGGACTTTCGAGACTTTTTCACGACGGTTCCAAGCTTCTCGTCGAGCTCCAGCGAATCCGACAAGTCCGACAAGGCATCATTGTCAGTACCCAGGATGCGTCGTTCTCTATCTGTCGGAGCGGTGACTGAGAGATCGAGGTGTCCCTCTACAGCTAGTGTAGCTGTCTGGACAGAAGCCTCGGTAGTTTCCTCAACCTTGATCTGCACCGCATTGTCACAAACGGACGTCGCAGCTGTCGAGGTCGAAGAGCGGTGTGAATCATCGGCTTCAAGTGAACCGGGTGATTCGGGTTCTGTGGCGGTGGTGTTCTGAACCGTAGATTCAGTATTCATGTCATCTTTATTGTCGATGACGTGGTCGCTGACGGTTTCAGCAACGGTAGCATGTTGCAGCGATAAGACTTGGGGGGAAAACTCGGCGCCCGCTGGCTGCTCCGCGGCGGACTCAATCGAGAGAGTGATGTCGGAAAACACGACCTCGGATCGCAACTTGGAATTCTGTCGGGTGAACTTGGTACGCTTGCGAGGGCTCGATGTCGGAGAGCTTTCCGAGTCCGAATCCGGGGCGTGTCTGCGTTTTCTGGGCGAAAGGAGAGCGTCATCGGTCAAGGCAGGTGTTGAGGCCGGACTCTCCTCGTCGGAATCGAGCTGCGGCGCCCACCCATTCCGGACTGCCCGCTCGCACGTCAAGCAAAGACACTCGCAATTGTCAATGCCGAAATAATCGTCTCCGTAAGAAACTGTAATTTCCTCCCCGATGTGGATGTTCCGGATCGCCACGACTTGCATGCCTTCCACGCCGCGCGTCACGAGCCGTCCGTTGGCATTGCAGTCGTGGTTGGCGAACCGAGCGGGACCAAGGAAGAAAGATGGCGTTTTTCGCCGGCTCGACATGACAATGCTGAAATCCTTCCTCTTCAAATCGAGATCCTGCTCCTCCTCCCGCGTCATGGGTACGAGGGTCCCGCTGAGGTACTTGATCTCCTGGCCTTGCTTGATGAATTTGCGGGCGCAGATGGCAGCCTCGTGTTCGGTCACCATGTAGCGATTGGTCGTAGTCACCTCAAAGGGCGAGTCCGGGAGATACATCTGGATGTACTTGCGGAGGTGTCGACGGAACCAGTCCTTCTCCCGGTCGGTGGGAAGTTTGGCCAAGTATTTCTTTAGACCGGACATGTTCAGCAACTTCGCCTCCGCCCTGGCCGCATCCTTGCCGACAATGACATCGTGGAGGAGGATGCTGGCAACCTCATCGTCCTTGATGCCGCGGGCGGGGTTGTACTTGGTGCGGTTCTTGCGGGTGTTGGTCCAGAAATAGGCCTGTGAGCAAAGTAGAGTCAGTGGCCAGCTGAATGACTGCCAATGGGGACTCGCAAACGTACACGGTCAACAAGCGCATCCGTTGCGACATCATCATAGCTGGCCAGTTTCGCAAGCGTAAGCCGATCACGACGGTCGACGGAGGGGCTGGATTTCGCCTTGAAGGCTGGCATGATGAAGTCCGAGACCAGGAGATCCCATACAAGAAATTTTGAGACTGTGTGGAGTGTGGAGGGTGGATTGTTTGGTGGAATAATGCGACCAAGCGTCAAGGGGAAGCAGCAGCGGAAGGTCGGGGGGCCAAAGGAGATCTAACACAAGGGCGCCAATTTCGGGGGAAAAGAGGGGATGGGTAGAAAAATTAGGGAACGACGTGAATACGAAGTGAGGTGACTGTCATGGCGAACAAAGGAAACGAAGGAGAGGCAGTGAAAGCTAGCGCGCATGAAAGGAAAAGACCAGGCACACGCACCCACACACACACACACACACACACACACAGACACACCCGGCGTTGCCCATGCGATGTGAAGAAGGCCTGCAGCGCCCCGTCCGGGGTCGGTCGTCGGCGAAACCTGCCGGCCCGCGACTGCTGCGCTGCTTTTCTTTCGGGCGACCCCATCATCTCCTCGACATCCCACCCCTCCCCTACGCTTCCCCTCCGTCAGGGCACTCGGTCAAGATGATTCAGCTAAAGGTGCGTCTACGATTTTGTTAGAGTCGCTGAAGCGGGAGAATTTTCACGCTGACGGGTCCCACCAGACGATGCTCAACTGCATCGACAACTCCGGCGCCGCCGTTGTCGAGTGCGTGAACGTCCTGAAAAAGAAGCGCCCAGCCACCGTTGGTACGATTTTCATCCCCCTCTATTCAATACCAAAGGAGATCATTACTGATGTACGTCCTGGTGGTCAACAGGTGACCGAATTGTGGTCGTCGTCCAGAAACAACGAAACTTCGGCCCCGACAGCACGAACAACGTTGGTATCGCGAACAAGGTCCGTCGAGGAGACATCCGCCACGCCGTCGTCGTCCGGGCAAGGAAGGAGATGCAAAGGCCGGACGGGTCGATTGTCAAGTTCGACGACAACGCCTGCGTCCTGGTCAACAAGTCCGGAGATCCTATCGGAACGAGAATGAACGGTCAGTCCACATCCGGCACGGCCTGCAAATGGCGCGCTTGACTGACCTCAATTTAGGTGTCGTGGCTACGGAACTACGAGGAAGACAGTGGTCCAAGATTCTGTCGTTGGCCCCCATGCATGTGTAGGATATACCTTTTGGAAGCGAATTGTTCTTTTTCCTATCTAGTTTGTAGCAATAGAAATTTCTTTCTCCTTTCAAACTCCCCCTTCCTATTCAAACATCGCCAAAACTCCACAAAGATGTTGCTGCAAAGAGCCAAGATTGGGTATCAGGTACATGACAAATAGATGATAAAACCGAGATCAGACGAAAACGTTGCCGCATGCGCAGCACACATAGTAAAGTTTCTGGGGATCGAACGTCAGCCAACACCCGCATCTTGACTCCAACACCAAGCAAGGAGGCTCACCATTCCAGTTTCGGCAGATCGCTGTTGGGACTGGAAGAAGACTGCTTCGGCTTCACCGCAGCTCGGGCAGAGCTTGTTGGATCGTGGAAGCTAATAAGAGTGTGTATTAGCCACGGAAATTTCAGACACCTTGGAATGTATCCATGATAGTTGGGCCTCATGACGACGAAAACCCGTCATAGTCTTCCTCGGACCATGAGTCCTCAGACCATGAGTCACAGACGAAGCAGGTAATCTCCTCCCCACAATGAGCACAGAAACCCGGGAGACAAACCGTAGGATCAGATCCCACATCCTGAGTCACACCAGCAGTATCTCCGACTTGGGTGTTCAGCTTGTTTTGGTAGACGCAGTAGGAGGTCGCGGGCTCGCCGACGTGGCAGGTTCGGCAGGTGAACATCAACCGGTTGTTGATGCGGTCTTCTTTCGGATAAAGCAAGTTGGAGCTGTCGATCGTTAGCGAATGTCAAGTCAAATGTACAGAGAAGGAAACCTACCATTCGCGACAGAAGCGGAAATGAATCTGATCACTGGGCTTGCTATCGCCACCGGCGGACGGGGACGGGCTTGCAGACATTTTCGGATGTTGGGTTATTGAACTTGTGCTGGAAAGATAGAAGATCGCGTGCAGTGATATATAGCGAGTGCGTAGTATGCGTTCGATTCCGTTTCTCTTAAGAAACAGATAACAAGAAGGACGTGCGAAGTGACTGAAGATGAGCGAGAGACGTTTGAGATGGAAGTCGGAAGAAGCGTCGAGCTGGGAGGTTCGAGGCTAACGACGGTTAGTGCACCACCTAGCGTCTCACCGCCCGGGGTGTTTGTCATGTTTGCGGGCTTTGCGTAGTTTGCGGACGGCCCTCTTCTCCCCCGCAGTTTGTCCCGCAGCAGCTGCAGCACAAAACCGCTCCCATTCCTGCAGCTTTATATACCCCTCTATTGACCCCCCTGGTTCGCTCGTTGATCCTGGACAACCTCTAGAAGCTATAGAAAGCTATACAGATTATAGATAGACAGGCATCCCCACTCAGCAAAATGGTAAGCTCACCCCGCCACCGCCCCCATAGAAGCTATTGTTTACCAAGCTCGCGATTGGTGCTGACTATGATTTATAGGTAGAGACAGGTCTTCCGGCAGGATGGGAGGTTCGCCACTCCAACTCCAAAAACCTCCCTTATTACTTCAACCCCATGACGAAGGAGTCTCGTTGGGAGCCGCCGGCGGACACCGACACCGAAAAGCTCAAGTACTACATGGCAAACTACCACAGCGGCCCGGCCGGACGCCCCGATGGAAATGGTCAAAGTGAGGGCAAGATCCGCTGCAGCCACCTTCTCGTCAAGCACCGGGATAGCAGACGGCCCAGCAGCTGGAGGGAAGCGGAGATCACTCGGTCGAAGGAGGAGGCCATCGAGATTCTCCGGGCCCACGAGGCGCGCATCAATGTGGGTGAGGCCAGCTTGGGAGACATTGCTGTATCAGAGTCGGACTGCAGCAGTGCCAGGAAACGAGGAGACCTGTATGTCTTACGGCCAGGTTGTGGATTGTTTGTTTCAGTCAGGCTAATCGATGTCTAGGGGCTTCTTTGGACGGGGTGAAATGCAGAAAGAATTTGAGGACGCGGCCTTTGCACTGCAGCCTGGCCAGGTCAGTAGTATTGTTGAAACTGCCTCGGGAGTCCATCTCATCGAACGGTATGTACCCGTTGGTTTGTGGTTCAATAGGTGCTAACGAGATGAATCTATCAGTGTGCAGTAAATCTCAGAGTCACCTATTTATTACGAGTGTATCTACTTGGAAGAAATAGCTACCTAAGTTTGCTATCCTTGCTACATGAGGAATCATATTCTCGAGCTCCCATCAACCTACTAGCTTCGATGACAGTAGGTAGCTTGTCTGACCCTTGTATATATTCTAGGCCCTTTGGAAGAATGTGACCGTATGCATCATGGTTCGCACCAGAAGCCTTCAATAGGGCAAATTGGGCGTCAAGTCCTCTAACCTGCAGACCATTTTTCCTGGAATGTACTTCCCCAGACTACGCGACTGCACTAGACGCACTGCAATATGACGCAATGTCATGTGATCCGGGTCACCCTATACATGGATTAGGGCTGAATGAGGAGTTGTCCAATTCGATTAGTCTATCACATAGCTAGCTCCGATAGCGGCCTCGAGATTCAGGCCTCCGATGAGCTGGGAAGCTTCCATGCATGGTTTAATCCAAGACGTGGAAGATCCCTTGGTCCTATTGCAAACTATTCACTCCTGGCGGGGCTTTCCAGCTTAGCGAGGGCTGGCTGAGAATTACCTTTACTCTGTTCAATTCCCTGCATCGCCCTTGAAAGAGCGCTAGACTATCTGCCATTCGACTAACCTCGATGTCGCGATGTCCCGTTGACTGTGGAAAGTACGTTGGGATGGGCGATCCCAGTGTTGAGGAGACAAGAGAAGATAGATTGGAAGGAGAGTTTCAGGATGATATTCCTTCTCCTCCCGCCAGTGGAACTCTTAGCCGCCTGTGATGGGAACTTGAATGGAGTCCAATCTGCCCCATAGGTCCAAACGTGTCATTTTGATGTATGATGCGCACTTGAAGGATACTCGATCTACACAGTAGTATGAGATAGGAACCTTTATTCACCTTCTTCAGGTGCTTCCTCCTACCAGTTTACTCACTCCAGAATTTCCTAGTGATACTCGGCAACATCCTGAAGTGCAGTTTCCCCACTTGAACTTGGAATCAGCAGAAGCCACCCTTGCTTCAGTGGGCATCTCGACTGGGCCCTTCCGGGGCTTGGCGACCTTCGCGCGTCATTTACATGGAAACACTCTTTCCCATCCCTCCCCTGCAACTAGTCAGGGGAAGGTGTGATTTGTTCTTGATGAGCACGGGCCGAACCTTGAATGAAGGAACCGGATCTTGTCTGGTCCGTGGCTGGCGTCTTCCGCCAATTCTCAACCCGATATAAACAGCAGCTCTGCATGGAGGAGGTAAAGTCCATTTCACATAAGAAATTCCCCGTTGATAATGAAGCATCTAACATGTGCGGTTCCCTGTCCTGAATAATTCTGCGCGGAATCCCGCTGGACGAGCTAGGGTAGAAAGCTTGAATGATTTTGGATAGGTCACTTCCATGGAAGTATTATCCGGACTGGAGGCTATAAAGGTGCGCTTCAGGACATACTTTCGATTTTCTAGAATGCATTCATCGACCTCATCAAATACATTCACTGACCCCCAAAAGTAGTCTTTGCTTGTTACAATGGCTCCCATTAACGAAAACAGAGCTCTCGCTGACTCCGGCGTCAACCAGAACGCCCTCAATGTACCGCCCGATCTCGAATCAATCATGCCCCCTGGGATCGAGGATAAACTGAAGTCGTCTCTGAATGAGGCTAGGGAGCGCCACAGGCAGCGGTTTAACGAGCAGTACCATACTGGGCGCTTTATCGGTTTGTGTTCCGCAGATGGTGAGATATATGCCCAGCATACAGCGTCAGTACAAGCGATCCTGCGCTGTACCCCACCTATGAAAATCCCAAAGAATACGGTTTACCTAAGTCCATTCGGAGACGGTTACAGAGTGTTCGAGTATCAGGAACAAATGGCTCTGAACATCAAAGATTTGGAGGCACGTTCAGCGTGCCACAGCGCTGTCCAGCAAATGAAAAAATACATAGAAGATCTCAAGCTATCCGAGGCCGCGCGCAGGGAATGCCTATTCCGGTTACGGACGAGTTTCCTCGGCGAAATGAAGAAGTGGAGTGATGATCGAAGTCTCTTATATGTGCCGACGAGGGAGGAAACCATCAGGGATTTCTGTAGGTTGATCCGAGAGAGGGTCGAGGACGGAGATCAGGTCGCCGAGAACTTTGAAAGAGAGGCTCGGGGGATTTAACGGCAGTATTACGCCATGTCATGGTGATGAATGCTTGGGAACCATATGGTAGGAGTGAGACGTGGAGAGGGAGACTGCCAGAGAATGTCGCTGTGGTTTTCCTTTGTTGATTTTCGGGTGATTAATACCAAATGAACAATATAGAATGGACTTTCTTTATCAGTGAATGAAAATATCTATTCATTATCTATTCATACAGCCATGGGTATGACCACAGTTCCAAATACCGTACGATGGTCGGCCCTGCCCTTGTAGGGAAGGAAGTTGTCAAACAGATCCAACAAGTCCCGTCAACACCACCCACTGTCCAAGACACTCATCGTATCTCACATTCTATCTTTCTCCTATATTTAGCCCTTTCTCTCACAAGCTATGCCTCCTGCACCTGCATGATCAGTCGTGGCTCTCTTCACCGCGCCTCACTCATCACAGCTCACGTGAACACTGAACCCTACTTTACAACAAAGAATCATCACCACTATTACAACGAAGCGAGATGTAAGTCAACCAACCATTTATTACAAGCAAAGAAAATAAGAAAGCCCAAGCCACAATGTTGACAATCACTCCCGTAACCTTTTGTTTTATGTTTGTTTCCCACTACACTTCTGTACTACATCTCAAAATCCTAACATATTATCCCCATTCTATACTCCCATCCATCCAACTTCAACCTCCCTCCCCTTCCCTCTCCCCAATAATCTCAACCCAACACTCACATCCAATCCAATACAGATCTATCCCCAAACCCAAACCCACCCCCAACCCAAAAACAGAAAAAAGAGAGGAACCATGTGCCTAACCCTAACAACCACACACCCGCGCTGCGGCTGCCTAACAACAAAATACGTCTCAGCGTGTCGCCTCCGCACGCACGGGAAATTCTGCACCCGACGGGAAATGGTCTTCCTGAAGGACGCAGACGAGGAGGGTGCCGAGGGGGAGAATACTGGGGTCTGTGGGATGTGTATTGGGACGGCGGTGGCGGAGAAGAGGGAGAGGGTGTTGGGGTTGATTGGGTGGTTGGAGGGGAGGTATTTTGATGTCGATTTTGAGGAGGATTTTGGGGTGGGGTGGGAGTATGATGGGGATGAAGGTGGGGAGGGGGAGGGGGAAGGGGAGGAGAAGAAGTCGAGGAGGTGTGATTTGTCGAGGGTTTGTGATCCGGTTTCGATTTATACTGGGGGTGTTGCTGGAGGTCGGTCTGGGGTGGAAAGGGGTAAGGGCAAGGGGAAGGCAGGGGATAGAATGAGGAGGAGAAAGGTGAGAGGGCCGAAGAGTAGGAGGTTTGTGGATGGGGAGAAAGGCAAAGACAAGGAGAGAAAGTGACCGAGTCTGTCGTGGTTGTTTACAGGCTGGTCTACGGCTGAGAGAGGTAACTAGTCGCAGAACCTTAATCATCCATAGCATAATGTCTTATCCCGATTAACTATCAGACGAGCCGATGCTCACAGCGCCGAGTTCAGTCGTTCCAGACGCGACGTGATGTTCTCGATAATGGCCGACTCGCGCTCGACCATCTGCATGGCATCTGCAATCTTCGCCCGCTGCAGTCGCTGCGGCACCCGGGGATGGGCTCCAGGCGATGCCGGGCTCCCGGGTTCCGCACTGATGGGCGACTTGGCCGCAATGGTCTTGACCTCCGTGAGCAGATCGCCTGCAATCTCCTTGACCTGTCGGGAAGTTAGTATCGTGTGCTGCAGGGTTGCAAGGGAACAACTTACAGCTTCTAACCGTTGTGTCAGGACGCCGTCCTGCTGGCCCTCCTGCTTGGAATCCCCAACCGATTCCGACACCGTCTCCACCTCGACAACCCACGACTTCTCCTTCTCGCTCAGCGGCCGTCCGCCCGATTTGAGCAGCTTACTCCGCAATGCCTCGTACCGCTGCACCAACTGTGTGTGTTTATCCTTGGCTGTCTGCAGCCTTTTGTCCAGGGCCTCTCCGCTCCGAGAACCCTCAATCCGTGTGCCGTCCTCGGCAATCGCGCTGGAAACCCCCTTGACGCGGTCCGCCACATCGGCCAGCTGCTTCAGCTGATCCCGCATCTCGCCCTGCAGTCGCTCGCAGCGACGGAAGAGGTCCGACGCCGCTCGCTCAAGAGCGTTGGTGTGGGCAGACAAGATCCGGTGCGCAGCGGCAACCAGGTCCAAGGTGGCCGGAGACAGCCGCACCTGTTCTTTCAGGGCCTGACGTTGGCGATGCGGCACATGCTTGTCGACGAAGAACTCCAAAGGCGGCTCCGCATAGAAGATGGCCGGAACCTGGTACGGAGGCCGACGAGGGGGCAAGACGGGTGAGCCCGGCGCTTGATCCTCCGGGTCGAACAGTCGCAGATCCGCAATCGAGGGCAGGGGCACCTCGGGCGCATCCAAGATAGCAGCATGAGGAGTGGATGCGTGGGAGGTCAATAGTAAGTAACCAAGGTCGTAGTCATAGTACACCAAAGCGGCCGGTAGGTGGCCGGCCAGATCCTTCGCACCGGCGTTTCCATCCACCTCAAGGATCCGTTCTCTCAGGGATGCAGAGCCCTCACAGAGGATCTGCAAGCGGAAGGCAGAGCCAGCTGTGTCCTCCGACTGCAGTTCCGCCTCGAGCCTCTGAACCCAGGAGGTGAGAGAGATGAAAGTCACGTTATTGGCGTTGGTAACAAAAAAGCTGTACCGAGAGTAGGCATCCTTCGTGAATGTGGGCCAGTTGTTGGTCGACGTCCGTTCTCCCCTCATGGTGTCCAATGATTCCACGAGAAGCAGATCCGATGGCTCCGAGACAGGAGTGCTAAACACGTTCTTCTTAGCCTTCGGAAGCCACTGTCCTTCAACGCCATCGAGCTCGAGACAGATATGGATCCTGCCACTTCCCGTCGATAGACATATGACGGTAGCGGAAAGCCGGTCGTCTCCAATCTCTTCCAGCCCAAGCTCCTCTTCGCCCATCATGAGCGCATCGAGGTCAACCTTGGCACTCATGACGAGGAGATCGCAGAGGTCCAGGTCGTCGATTGCATCTCCGGTATCGAACCGGAAAGGACCCTGCAATCTCGGGATTGCGCTGGGGTTGGCTGGACGAGTGAGGATCTCCGAGCCAGCGCCGGTCTCCGTATCAAACTCCGTATGCAAAGGCTCCTGGTTGTCGATTTCAGCTAACCAGTCGTACTGTTGGCGGGAGGCGGTCAGCTCATCCTCCGAGTCCGGCGCGTCTTCTTCCAAAGCAGCCAGTTTCGGGACAATCGCCGCAGTCAGCGAGGGAACGGTCGTCGACGGCGCGCGCCACTTGGAGGGCAAGAGCGGACACAAAGCGTAGAGATCGCCGGGTCGCATCGCAACCCACAGAGTCATGGGCGCCCATGCGTCCTCCTTGTCATTTCCACTGCCTCCGAAAGATGCGGATGCAACCTCCATGTCGATAAAATCGGCCGAAAAACCCTTGTTCTTCCCAAATCCCGATGGCGCAAAGTCCTGGTCTGACGAGGTGCCATCCACCAGCTTCCGCAGGTCGACTGCCAATGTCGGACGGTCAAAGGACCAGTGGTTGTTGCGATCCAGCTCCCACACCCGAACCGCGGCGTCCGCGGTGACCGTCACAAAGCAACCCCCGAGGTTGCTATGGACGCCCAAAGGATGCCATAGCGCCGACACCACAGGGGACTCGGGAATAACGTGCGTCGTCGGGCCTAGTTGGTACGATTTCACCCGGATGGAAGAGCTATCTGTTCCGGACAGGTGAGACGGGTCGGGAAGCACAGCGATAAAGACAGTGTGATCAGCAACGATGGCTAAGAATGCGCCATTAGGCGAAGGAATCAGTTGACGGATCTTCTCGAAAACCGGCACCGCTAGAATCTGGACGTCGTCAGTTAGAGCGCCAAACCAAGCTATGTTGCACCGCACGGTTCGTCATACCCTGTAATGCACGGCGCGATCCTCAGACTGCTGCTTCTCCGTGGCACCATTCGATCTGGTGGTTTGTTGCCAGTCGTCTTTCAATCTCGTAAGGATGGACCAGCGGATCTGGTTGTCGACCACCGTGAACAATTCATTCCCCCGCTTGGCCTGGATGCGTGTAGGGCCTGAATAGGCGAGTTCCTTGAGGCTTGTAGAATATTCGGGAGCCTTTGCGGAGCTGGCGAAGATGGAGGCACCAGGCGAAGGGCGCGAGAGCCAGGGCGGAGTGTAGCTGATGACTTTCGGCATCGTAGGAGTGCTTGGGATGATAGAGATTTCGAGCAAGCTTAAAATATCATTATGCGCTGGAAGCAAGCTGCGAAAACGAAGAAATTGTCAAGGAGAAGAGGAGGAAAGGCAGCAAACACCTGGAGGGTCGGGGAAATTTTGGCGGAGAATGAAGCAGTCACTGGCGCGCGCCAAGAAGTCAGCTCCCGATCTTCTTCCAGCGCGGCTCCCGCTCTCATTCCCGCTCCAGTTGCTTCCTCCTGCACGCCGTCGCTTGCCAGCTTGAAATTCAAGACTGCTTTGGCTAATTAACCGGCAGCATGAGCACCCTCAGGCACAACACTGTCGACCGGCTGGATCGGCCTAGTGCCTACTATCAGGGAAAGGTAGAGCTTCTCCCTCCAGAGGCTATCCGGAGCTTGGAGGTTATTGACGACCCATCAACAGAACAAGAGACGCAAGTATAGCCAGGATGACACTGAGAAGGCAGAAGAGCCTGTTGATCATCTGAAAAATGCTACCACACTATATGTTGGCAACCTGTACGTTCTTGGATTGATCTTGCGTCTAGCGATCCTGTATGCCGCTGCTAACCGTCGCAGTTCTTTCTATACCACAGAGGAGCAGATTCACGAGCTTTTTGCCAAGTCAGCAACCCAAAATGAATCATATACGAGTCGCAGACTGATCGATGTTGCAGGTGCGGCGAGATTAAGCGGCTGGTGATGGGTCTCGACCGGTACAACAAGACCCCTTGCGGATTTTGCTTCGTCGAATACTACACCCACCAGGATGCTCTGGACTGTCTCAAATACATTGGAGGTACTAAGCTGGACGAGCGAATCATCCGGACGGATTTGGACCCTGGTTTTGAGGAGGGACGGCAATATGGGTATGTGTTTTGGCCCCCCCCCCCCTTCAAAGGCAGACAGGCTCCTGACTCTGGCAGGCGTGGTAAGTCGGGTGGCCAGGTCCGTGATGAGTACAGAGAGGAGTATGATCCCGGTCGGGGTGGTTACGGTCGCGCATATGCCGACGATCAGCGACGACGGGAGGAAGAAGAGTACGGCAAGGGTAGGTAAACAGAGGGGAATAATTCAGGTTGGCGCAAAAGCGGCGTTTATGTACAATCTATTTCTATCACCTGCTAGAAGGCATCCCAAGAAAGAAAATTTACATCCGATACCCACGATCCAGCAAGAAGACTCCATTACCACCGCGCAGCAAGTCATGCGCGTTGCTTGGCATGTCTTCTCCGGACGGATTCTTCCACCTGGCGCAACCACCACGAATGGATGCGGGCGTCGTCGGTCAATTCCGGGTGGAAGCTCGTTCCGAAGACGTTCCCTTGGCGGACAGCGATGATATCGCCCGTCTCCTTATCCGCATCGATGTGCGTCCCCTGGCTGGCCAGTTTCGCCGCTCTTCCAGGTAGAGTTGCCAGAACTTCCACGCTGTCTGCCATTGCCTGCCGTGCGGTTTCGTCTTCGGCCTGTCGCGAAGGCGCGATGACCGTCTCGTCTCTCTGGGCCTCAGCAACTTGTTCGCCTTCCTGATGGGGGAGGATTTTCTCCACAATCGGGGCCCGGATAAAGACGGCGGGGAAGGGAGGCTGCTCCTCACCCAAGAACGGCAAGTCGAGAGGCGCTTCGAAACTCTCTGTCTGTCGGCCGAAATGGTTCCGGTTGACGCGTACGTCGAGACCGCCGATCAACTCCTGACCACCTTTCTTCGTCCGGTTGGCCGACTCGGCCAGGAGGATCAGACCGGCGCAAGTACCCCAAGTCGGCTTCCGGTGGACCCTGGAGGCGAATGTCAGTAAGGCTATATACATGAGGCAGACAAGACCGGAGACACTGAACGTACTTGACAAAATCCCTCAGAGGCTCCAAGAGGTTAGATCTGGCCGCAACGAGAGAGATGGTGGTACTCTCGCCTCCGGGCAGCACGAGGGCATCGCATCTCTCCAGTTCCTGCGGGGTGCGCACTTCGATGAACTCCCATTGCGACGAAGAGCCGGCGTTGTCTGCGGACAAACTGGCCGCCGCCTTCTTCAGCAACTGAACATGCTCGTAAAATGCGCCTTGCAAGGCGAGAATGCCGACGGTGGTGCTGCCCATTGCAGATGTAGGATGGCCACTGAGTCACTGGCTGAATCGCCGCCGCCCTCTATACTTTAAATAAAGTATAAACGCCGCCTTATGTCAGCGGATCAACGACGGGCCGGCTTATCACCACGTGCTGCCCCGCGGCCCGATTGTCCCAATGCGGCAGTCCTCAGGGCAGCTGAACGACTTCGTGTCTGGCTTTCTTCACTCTCCCTGTCATCCTCGAGCTGGTGACCTTGGTCCTTGTAGGACCTTCCTCGAGCAACTGCTGGCAAAGCCCCGACACAAGCATGACTTTATGATCGTGGTGGAGCTCCCTATACCTTCTATATCATCTCTCCGCTTACGCCCGAATACATCAGACAACTATACTCCGTATCTTACGCTCAATTGAACCATCACACCAGCCTCCTTCAACTAATTGAACTTCACGATGGCCTCCACTCCAGACAACACACCTCCCACCTTGGTGCGCTGGTACATGGACACGCGCCCCCTCACTACGCACACCTCCACGTTACCCCTCCTCTCCACCCTCCAGCCCACCGAGCAAGAAGCCATACAGAAATTCTACCACCTCAAAGACAAGCACATGTCCCTGGCCTCCAACCTCCTCAAATACCTCTTCATCCACCGCACATGCCACATCCCCTGGAACCAAATCAGCATTAGCCGGACGCCCGCCCCGCATAAACGGCCGTGCTTCATCCCGTCCCCGGCCCTCCTCTCGACCCTCTCCGCGCCCATCCCAACCGTCGAATTCAACGTCAGCCACCAAAACTCCCTCGTCGCCCTAGCCGGCACCACCATCCCAACCCCCGCCTCCCAATTCACCACCACCGCAGCAACCACCGCGCCCCCAGACCCCACCACCAACCCCCACCCCACGATCCCCCAAGTCGGCATCGACATCACCTGCGTCAACGAACGCCACGGCAAACGCGGCCCAGAGCCACGCACCCGCGCCTCCTTCCTCGAATACGCCACCATCTTCTCCGAGGTCTTCTCCGCGCGCGAACTCTCGCTCATCCAATCCCTCACCCACCCCAGCGGGAAATACCCACTCACCTCCCTCGAGGGCGTCGAATACAGCTACCGCGTCTTCTTCACCTATTGGGCCCTGAAAGAAGCCTATATCAAGATGACCGGGGAGGCGCTGCTCGCGCCGTGGTTGCGCGAGCTGGAATTCACGGACGTTATTGCGCCGGATGCGGGTGAGAATGCGTATCGGGGTGTCAAGACATCATTGTACGGGACGGAGGTGCAGGATGTCCGGCTGGAGGTGGTGGCGTTTGAGGAGGATTATTTGGTTGCTACGGCTGCCAGGGGAGGGAAGATTGGGGCGGCGAGGGCGGGGGATGGTTGTGACGGGGAGAAGGGGGATGTCTGGGAGGGGTTGGTGAGGATTGATATTGAGGAGGATGTGAGGCCTTGTGCGATGGGGGAGTGTCGGTGTTTGGTCTAGTGTCCCTCCTAGCTGTACTAACTTTCGAAGGAGAGGATGTGGATGTGCATTTGAGATGGAATATATTGCGTAGCGTCATAGCAAGCGAGCATATCTGTTGTTGGAACAGCTACCAAGCGACACAAGAGAATATCTCTCATCTCAGAACCAGACATATGGTATCAATGTCCTGATACATACGAGTATCTAGCGATTATTCCATAATACTGTGTATTTATCTACCTGGACGCGATACATGCCGACTAGCCGATACCAGAGCAAGAAACGGTCTAGAAAAGTTAATACTACTACTACTAGGAACAGGAATAATGCTTCTATGTACACTCTAGGGACAGAATGAACCCGGCCCAAACTGGTCTGTCGAGAGAAGAATCTCTCATCTTATCTTCTTCTCATTCGACTGAATCCTCAATCACGCCCCGTTCCTCTGCATCCATCCAACCAACCAATCATACTTCCATTTCTAGACGGGTGTTCTCGCTCCGATATTGATATCTTTCTGTTACCTTCTACCTGGTATTTTTCTACTCACGGGATTCAGGAGAGCAGAGGGAAAGAATTAATATCGGAGCGAGAGACACCCTCCTCGACGACAGATGACAGACATACGAATGCTATATATACCCTGTCATCTGCGTGTCAAGCCGTTACTTCGTGTCGACGTGCAAATCGTAGAGATGAGGAATGGGGATCACAATGACGAGACGAATCCTCATTTCCTCATCGGCTTACAGCTCCACGGAGGTGGATTTGCCGTTGGCGGCGACAGCCTCCGTCTCCAGGTCTTCTCTCTCGGCTAATTCGAGGAGGGTCTTGAGCATGGACTCGCGCGTGGACTTGGTTAGGGCATCGACATCGGCGGGAGTGAGACCCTCGGTGCTGATAGGGGGGAGGACTATATGCGATTAGTATGATATGCGATATTGGAGCAGAAAGGGAAAGAGAAGAAGGGGAGATACCCTTGATCTTGATGGTGCCAGCCTCGAAACGCAAGTTCCGGGGGGACAGCACATGCGAGTAGTTCTCCGTGACGACGGGGACAATCGGCACGCCGGCCTTTACGGCAAGGTGGAACGCGCCCTTTTTGAAGGGCAACAACTCCGGGCTATCAGAGTAACTGCGGGTACCCTCTGCGAAGATGAAAACGCTCTGGCGGTGATTGCGCATCTCATCGGCGGCGCTGTCGAACGCCTTGACGGCAGTCTCGCGGTTGGCACGGTCAATGAAGACGGTGCGGGAGAGGGCCATGAACCAGCCGAGGAAGGGGATGTGACGAAGGGACTTCTTGGCCGTGACGCTGCAGTAGGGAGGGAAGATGGTGCCGAGCATGAGGACATCGAGTTCGGACTGGTGGTTCCCGATGAACACGGCGGGCCGGGTGGTCAGGTGCTCGGCGCCCTCGATGACGTTGAAGCGCACGCCGGTGGTGTAGCGCATGACCCATTTGAAGCTGCGCGCGGTGGCCCACTGAGAAATACGCCCATAGCCGGCGAGACGGAGCACAATGGAGGCGACGACGCCGTAGGTGGCGCAGAGGAGAAGGGAGCCATAGGCAGCAAGGCACCGGGCGACGAAGGCGGCGCGGGGGACTTTCTGGCCGATGGCGAAGAGGGAGAGCGTAACAACGACGAAGGAGCTGATGCCCGACGCAATGTAGGAGAAGACGGACATGGTGGAGTGGAGGGCGCTGACGAGGTGGGGGAGGGGAAGTGCGCCGGTTGATCTGCGTGGAGACTAGGTTAGATGGAGACTTTATAGCCAGCCAGGCGGGCGAGGGGCATCCGTACGAGGGAATGCTGGGGAAAGGCGGTTGGGGATGATGAGGTCAGGCGAGAGTGTTGCGGAGATGGAGCATGACCAGGCGGCAGGGGTGGAGAGGAGGAGAGGAGGGAGGAGGCGGAGGCGGAGGAGAAGGAGGAGTGGGAAAGAGGGAGGTCGGGGTAGGACGAGGATGGAGACAGCGGACGCACCGAGGCAATTAGGGGGGGACAGAGAGGGAGATCTTCAATCGATCCGGAGGAATCCAAAGTCTGGATGGACGACGATGGCCCGCCGGTTTTCCGGGGTGGTTTCGGCACGGCTCACCGCCTTGGCCCGCCAACTGGTGGATTCCCCACAATACAGACAAGGTACTCTGTATATCTGGTGGGCTTACAAGTAGGGCTACAGGATGATGACAAGTCAGCAGGGCCTTATGCTAACAATAGCCTCGATTATGCAGCCGGCTCGGACGACCGACATCCAAGAGATTATGTTCAGGTCCCGTCGTCCGGCCTCGTCGTCGCTCGTTCCAAGCCCTCCCACGCTAACATACAGAATCCAACCCAGGAGCCTCGACTCGAAAATGCCTCTCTAACCAACCCGCCGGCAAACGCCCTCATAATGCTGATGCTGCACAAACTCAGTCCAGGAAAAACGCCGCCCCTCGCCAATGGGGATCAGGGTACAGAGGAAGCAGACCACGGTCCATAGGTGAACGGAGATGAATAGTAACAACAAGGAGGAAACAATCAGGCCATATCTTCGTCATCTTCCTCATCGTCATCCAGCGACTCCATGGCGTCCTTGATGTATTGGGCCGCCTGCAGATCCAGTTAGTAATGTCCTTCCAGCGGAGACCCTCCAGGATCGGTCTTACCTTGGGATCCAGATTCAAGGCCGTCGTGAAATGCTTGATGGCATTGGCCTTCTCATGCAACATCTTGTAGAGCTTACCCAGGAGGTAATGCACGTTGGCCTCATCCGGTGCCATGTCCTTCAGAACCTTCAACTCCGTGAGAGCCAACTTGAGCTCCGAAAGCTTCATCAGCACCCGAGCTTTGCGGAACCGAGCAAGCACCGAATGAGGGGCCAGTTGGCAAGCGCGCCCATACTGGGCTAGAGCAGCTCGGGGGTTGTTCATCTTCTCCTGGACGAGCCCAATGCAGCAGATGAGCACCGCATTCGTGGGGTTGATATTGGCTGCATTACGGAAATGTTGTTCGGCATACTCCAGCTTGCCCATCTTGTCGTATACGGTACCCAATCCATACCAGGCATTATAATGACGACTGTCGGCGCTAATGCCATGCCGATACGCATCGAGTGCCTTGTCGTATTCTTCGTTGGCCACGAACTCGTGCCCTTGCAATGTGAAGCCATACGCGAAGTGAGGATCAAGTTGCGTTGCTCGCTTGAAACACTTCAAGGCTTGGTCGTGATCCCGCTGATGGGAGAAGGAGTTGCCAACGGCACACCACGCCTGAGGGGACAGTCGATCAATCTCCATCAGCTCGTGCGCCAAATAGGCCAGCTCGACATCATTCTTGAGATGCCAAAGCACGGTCGAATAGATTTCCATATCCTCCAACCGCGACGGAGCCATTGTCTTTACCCGGACAAAGTACTTCTCCGCCTCCGAATACATTGCTTGCTCGTAGTATGCTCGTCCAATCTGTGAAAGGACCCAAGGGGTCTCCCGCTGGCCCTGGGACAAGGCCGCGAAGATTTGCGTGGCTTCAGCGCAACGATACCGAGACAACGCAAAGTACCCTGACGCCAATTTGGAAAATAGTTCTAACAGCCAGGTTAATGCCTCAACCGCTTTAGACCGGTCAAGCGATGCTCCCCTTGCGGAGGTGTGATGACTACCAGTCGGCACCAATGACATTGGCCGGTGCTCCTTGGTTTCACCCTCGTGCGCATCGTTGAGATGTTTTCGATTGCCGCTTACGACACGACCCACGCTTGTAGTGGTGGTCCGACCCTTCGCGCCAGTTGACCTTACTTTCTTCAGTTCGCGGCCGTCTTTCGCCCCGAGTGTCGTGCTGGAAAGTTTGCTGGTGGTCGGCTTTATTTGATTGAACAGCCGGACGCTGCGCCGTTGCGGCGCCCCGGGTTCGGTGGGTTGCGCTGCAGGATGCGCCACTGAACCAGAGACAGTGCGCTTGCGATCGCCCACCCGGGATCCATGAGTGACGTCTCGCTCCGCGTGGGTAGCAGCCTGCTCTTCGACCTCGGCTTTAGTCCTCGTTCTAGGTCGGATACCCGTGGGCTTCATTTTTGGTGGGGAGTCCATCGTGTGGTCGGCGCTGATGGCCTGTATCGTCCTGTTTTTCCGTGCCGGGGCCAAAGGTGGCTCCCAAGGTGCATCTGTCCGATGCGCACCACGAACGTCGTCCGACTCGCTGCTTTGACCCCCAGGGGTTTCGGTCCCTTCCCGAACTGCCGGCGCTGCCGAGGCCCCTGTAGATGCCACGCTGACTGTGCTTCCGTTGAGTTTCTCCCACAGAGCAGAGCTCCCATGGGTGCTGCCCGGCTCACTCCGAGACGTAACCGTAGTAAAGGGGTCGACACTGGAGTTCGCTTTCGCTTGCGTTTGCAAGGGCCCCCCTGCAGGAACTGGCTTGTCCGAGGAGAAGTCCAAATCCTCCTGTGAAGCGGAGGATACTAGAGCATTTAGTTCCGGTGTCATTTTAAAAATATTAGGGACGCGAATATTGACCCCTTTAGACAATTAGCGGCGTTACTCCTCCGATCCAAACCCCCACTCACCAGTTTCACACAGGCCCAAGAAGGCATCCCACATGAACGGATTCAACTTGAGCGCCTCGACATAACACTCTACAGCTGCGTTGAGCTGATTGTGCGCATGCCATAATTTGCCTTGCAGACATAGCACTGCTGCCGCGTCCGGCAAATGTTGCCTGCGTGTTTCACTGTGTTTGCCTACCCGTCCGCCAAAACAACATGTCAGTTATAATTTAATCAAGTAATGGTGATCGCATATCATTTCTAGCGAGCGCAAGAACATTAAAAGCTGACAGTGCTTACCCCAGTGGTTCTTGGAGGCCCAAAGCCCTTTGCTTCGATCCAACGCTTTGATGCCGTCCTGATATTTCCCCAGGTCCAAGCACGCCTGGGCGAAGACATATGCGCAGCCAAGGTGTGTGCCTCTCGATCCAAAGTTCTTGCTGTAATCGTAGGCCGCTTTCACTTGCCCGTTTTGAAGATGGCACAAGGCGAGTAAGTATGAAGATTCCGCCGCCCGGGGTTCGTATGCATGCAAACGGCCGGCAAGAAAGAGCGCATTACGGACGAGGTTGTTATCAAGGTGGTAGTATATCAGTTGCCTTAGCTGGCTGGATATATGTGCGGTGGATGGCGACATGGTGAGATGTGATAGTCATTCAAGGAGGGGAGGTTGGATGAGGATATCGGGGCGGCGATGAAGATAGGAGGCGGTGTTGGTGTTGGTATGAGGACGGCGGAGGGACGGATTAGAGGAACAGGTGAGCGATAATTGAAGGGATCTTCAACAACACCAAAGGAGCATCGGGGGGAAGAAGTAGTCAAGTCGTATTCAGTAACACTAAGAATTCTGGGGGGCGCCGCGAAAGCCGGGTTAAGGCAACAACGACGTGGTGTTTCTTTGACTGTATAGATAGGGAAAAAAGACTGTCGATAGCCAACAACAGCCAAAACAATGACAAGCACTGTATAGTGCAGGGCCAATCCCCGCCGCTTTGTTCCGAACGGTCTTTCCTTTATCTCCGGTACAGTCCTGACGAGTTGAGGGGTGAATGCGAGGCCTTGCAGAGGGAGTGGATGACGTCCGGACGACTCGTGACGCCCGTAAGGCGCAGGGAAGGTGTCAGAAGGAGTCAAATCGCATGTCGCGAAGGACGGATAGCAAACGCGGCGGCAGACAGAGACGCGAAAGAAGGCCTAGCTGGCCGGGGGGCGATGCGGTGTAGTCCGACAGTGTCGTCACGACGCCTTTGGTCTGGCCATGCGATGTTTTGGAGCCGCGGATTCATGGCCGAAGAGTGGCTGGTGGAGGCGCGGGCGCTTGGCCCGTTGTGGTGGGCAACGCCATTCCCTCGCTACTTGCCTACGTACTCTACTTAGTACTTGTCCCTCCACCCACTGCTTCCCTTGCGATCTCCTCCCCTCAATTCCCCCACGATCATGCTCTTGGCTTATCGCTAATCGCTAATACAATCAGAGCGCGGATCGCTCGCTATCATCCATCCCCGCGCTACCCTCCACATACCCTGTCTGCATCACCACGCGACCTGCATCATCCGACATACCTAACCATCCCCCAAGATCACCGATCACTATGGCTCAGGTTAGTCCATTCCAACCCCCTACACTCTCACTATCGCTCCCCTTTAAACTCTAACATTCATCTGCACTACTAGAAAGCCGCCAAAACTCTCGCAGCGCGCAATGCCTCCCTCCTCGTCCGCACCCACCTCATCAGTGCCGCCCTCCATGCACTCTTCCTCGTCCTGCACTGGGTCTTCAACCGTCCGCGTTCCTTGACCTTCTACGTGGTTCTGGCCTGTCCAACTCTCCTCATTGAGTTCTACCTCGACCGCCTAGGTCGTCCAAGCTACAACACGGCCGATGGGTCCCTACGCTCGCCCGGTGAGGATCTCAGAGCTGCCGGACTGACGGAATACATGTGGGACATCCTGTACTGGACGTGGGGTTGTATCGGTGCTGTCTGCGTGTTCGGAGACCGTGCCTGGTGGCTGTGGATTGTGGTGCCCTTGTATTCGGTTTGGTTGGCATACTCTACCTTTACTGGGATGAAGAGTGGTCTGGCGGGCATGGGAGGCGGTGGTGGTCAGGAGCAAGTCGCTGCAGAGAGCAAGAGGCAGAAGAAGATGGAGAAGAGGGGTGGACGTGCCCAGTACCGCTGAACTCGACTGGCGGCTTTCAGTGGGCTGCATGTTGAATGGCCGTCCGAGCTTTGGCATCTATATATACGCAGAGCGGGGTTCAGTATACCGCCTTGAGCGTGGAGGCAAAAGATTCCCGTTTGTAAATTGGACGTGAAACCAACGCCGCTAATACGAAGAGGTCGGCGCCACAGGACCCAAAGCGATTAATCTCGGCCAGCCGTTCCAGAAAGGGCAAATAGTACAGAGTAAGGTAGGAAACGGAAACGGTGGAACGATCACCAGGACAGGGGCAAAAGTGTCATCAAATGAAAATGATATGTCGTGACGTACAATCGTAGGAACTATGTGGGGAATAATCGAGGTCATGATCGATCTGAGATAGTGATCAAGCGAATAACAAAAGTTGGGATATCAATCATAATAGCAAATTGTCAAGCAACAGCTAACCTGCTTCTCTCCTCGAGTTGCCATTACAACTCCTCCTCGGCATCGTCTTCGACAGACTGAGTTAGTTCCGGCAGAATGGTTTCAGTAGCCTCGGACACAAGGCTGCTGGCAGTGGCATCTAGAATTGCCGAGTGCGACTCGGCAGTGTCCACAGTAGAGTCGATTTCGACCTCTACTTCGACCTCGATGTCCTCGGAACTTGACGGCTGTTCGTTGTCGTCAGCAATACTGAACACATCGCTTGCTGTGCCTGATGCATCATCGACATCGGTGTCGTGTAGGGAAGGCGAAGATTGATCTTCGAGAACTGGGATGGGTGCATCTGGGGCATCTGCATCAACACCATCGTGCTCAAGGACGCCATAAGATGTGACAGAAGGTTCGGAAGTCGGTCGTGGTGTTCCGTAGATTGAGTGCAGTTTGTTCATGATGTCTTCGGCGTAGGCGGCGTCTTTACCGACCAGCAGCCCTGAGATGAGATTCGCGACAGCTTCCTGCTCGGAAGACAAGTCATGGCCGGAAACCCCTGGCTTTTCTCTTGCTGAAGACACATGAATAGGGGTCTGCTGGGTAGTGGGCATGCTTTGATCGGGGACATCTGCTGCAGCTACTCCCCATGGTGCCTTCTTCAGGTCGCTAGTCTCATCGGCATTTTGTTCCGCAGCCATATCGTTTTCACTATCGTCCGGGGGTGTTGACGAGGTATAACCCGAGGACGTCTCACCGATGGGCTGGGCCGAAGTATGTTCCTCATCTGCTGCCATGCTTTCATCGTCACCACCCTCCTCGCCGCTCTCAGTCTGGGAGGTCGCATCAAATTCAAAGGTAGTCTCGTCTGGAAGCTCAGTGTCTGCCACCCCCTCTGTTGCTGCGTCCTCATCCACGGTATTTTCAGGAGCAGGGATAGGCTTAGGCCGCGGAGGCGGATCATCAGATCTGGTGTCGAAGTTGTCGCTCACTTCCCTGGCAGCGATCTTCCAGTTACCAACATTCCTTAGTCTGGCAAGCTCCTTGGCGGCAGCTTCAGCAATATCCATTCCGTAAGAGAGGATTTCGTCCGCTACTGCCCTCGCTTCCTCAAGCCTTTCATGTTGCAGACCAAAATCAAGGAACTCGTCTTTCCAGTCCTCGAACTGTGCTTTTAACGCATGATACCTCGCCCAATCTTTGTACGTGATTCCATCCATCCAAGCCCAACGCATACCTACCTCTTGAAGTCCGAGGTCACGGACACTATCCAACACGTCGAGAGTAGAGTTCACTGCGCGAGAAACACGGTAGGTTAACTCCCGTTCAAACGAACCACGCCATTCTCGAAGCGCGTGGGCACGGTCTCGAATGGACACGGCGGCTTCTTTGACGTTCCCCAAGAGCTCGTCCTTTGCAGCCTCTTCCTCCCGGGGCGCGTCTTCGGTTGGCAAAGACTCTGCCAGGTTGTTGATATGATGCTTGAGAGCTATCAACTCATTGTCAACGACAGCCTCCAATGCGGTGGTTAAGCTTTCTCCGTGCGTTCTTGCTCCGCTTGTCATGAACATATCGACGACCTCTTGCAATCGCTCTTCAAGGTCCTCAAGTCCCTTGTCTGCAGCAACAGCAAACTTTTGTTGCCAGGTGCGCAGATCCGACTCAACGCTATCGCGCGCTTTTGCTGCTTGTTCCGTAGGCGACAGTGTCTGCTGCATTGTGATTTCTTCCGTTTTAGAAGATGAAGTCAAGTCTTTTGCTTCAGTCACTTTTGGTGCAGTGATGGAAGAAGATGGCTGCTCAGATACACAACTGATGAAAGGTTAACAGATGAGGCGCATGCTTACGGCACTGCAACTTACGTTTCGACTTCCTCCACAGCTTGTCGTAGTCTCTTCTCCTCGCGATAACTCGCCAGTCTCTCCCCGATCTTGACCAACTGGGGTTCCACGTTCTCCCAGTAAAGCCCGGTGACTCTGGGCCACAGTGAGCTATGGATGAAATAGATAGCTGTAGACCAAGTATTTTGCGCGTAAGGCAGGACTGTAGTTGTAAGCATCTCTTGCCCCGACGTATAAGTCTTGCCAATGAACGGCCTGTACTTGGCGCCAAAGGGGAGAAGGTAGTCTCCATACGCAGACTTCACCGCGCCGTTGACTTTTTGGAAAGACGGCGACAAGGACGCCTCGACACGTTCTACGTGGGGTTGTATTTGAGACTGGTACAGGTCGTTTACCCGGTCTGTAGCGGATTGCAAATGGGGCACAACGTTGATCTCCCACTGTTGCTGACCATAGAGATGCGCTTTATCCATAGCGGGCGCCCCATATTTCTCGTATCCATGCTTGACAACGCGCGAAGTTGGCGCATAGACTTTCTCGTTGAGGACCAGGACGTACGGGCGCGCTGCCTCGACGTACGGCGCGCCATAAGCATTGTAATACGGAGTCACATGAGGTTCGATGTAAGAGCGAGCAACCAGGTACGGTCTGCAAACTCGCGGTGAGGAATCCGTCAAGTCGGATAATTGGGAGGGGCAGCGCAGGAACGGTGTGATAAGTGCATACCAGATGCATAGACTGTCGATTTGGTCGCCAGGTTAGGACACTTCGAAAACCGAAGCGCTCTGGACCGGAGATCTCGGCCTAGACTTGGAGGAAGACTTACCGCACTATCAACCCAACCGTCCACCGAAGAGTGCTTCGCCTGCTTGACTTGAGTCCACTGTTTCTGGATCCAGCCACCCGATCGCCTCCCTCCGGGATATTGCTGTTATCCGGGATGGCCATCATCGATCCTCCCCCGGGGTGAACGGGAGTGCCGCTCGCTTTTTGAGTTCGGCGGGGAGAAAACTGTCACTCGCGTCGCGTGTCCAATTCGACCAAGATGGTAGATAAATAAGTCGAGTATATGGGGTCTAGATCATCGCCTGCGCATTCCGACAGCCGGAAAAACCAAAGCGCCCAGCTAGATAATTCGGGAATGGTAGAACCCAGCAACGTTTTTCCGGGATCACAAGCTGAATCCTCGAAGCGCACGCGACGACAAACTCCCGGCCCCGTCTTGGCGTGGCCGACTTTTAGAGGGGTGAGCGGGTGGTGGGTGGTAGTGGCCGGCAATCCGTCCCCTGCCAGAAGGGAAGAAGTGAGAATATATTCGAATCGGAGCGAAGCGGGGACAAGATGACGCCAACTCCCGCTCTCGTCTTTGTATACAATCGATATTAAAGGATAACTGTTGGGTGCGCTCTTCCGCTGTCGATCAACCACAGGATGCATGTTGGATTCAAGGCACCCTGAGCAGTGAGGTCATCGGTCCCTCGGTGGCACCTCGTCTGCCTGCCCGTCTTACAGCCTTACAGGACGTGACGCCCTGATCGGCAATCTCGCCGCCACCGACCGGCCCCCCCACCGCCCCTATTGGTACCCGTACCGTATTGTCACATGACCTCACCGCGGAGGGCATTGAGCTGACTCAGCGCCTCTTGGGGGGGATCAACCACAGCCTTGGCTTGTTCTTCTTCGCCCTCTCACCGGCCTGCTGAACCACTTGCCACAGACGCCTCTGGCAGTAGTCGGCTTATGGTTGGACACTGACGTGTATTTTCTCTCTTCGCAGCGTTATCCGAACGACGTGTTGGGGGATTGTACTGACTCAACAGACCCCATCTTCGTTCCATCCACTTACTTCGTTGGCTCACGCACCTGTTCGCGATTCTAGACGCCTCCGAACATGATACCTGATTGCCATCACTGAAGACGACAATCTCGTCGACTTGACGTTGGTTAAAGAATATGGAGTTCCCCGAGGGCAGAGCTCGCGATTATGCCGGCTCAACATCCTTCCCGGACCTAATGAATGACCCGGCCTACCAAACGAACTACAAAGGGAAGGAAAGGGAATATGAAGAACCGGACACTTGTCGCATATGTCGCGGCGAGGGTACCGAGGAGGAGCAACTATTCTACCCGTGCAAATGTAGCGGAAGTATTAAGTTCGTTCATCAAGCATGCTTGGTAGAGTGGTTGTCCCATTCCCAGAAGAAGCATTGCGAGCTCTGCAAAACGCCCTTCCGCTTTACAAAGCTATACGATCCTAATATGCCCCAAAGCCTTCCAGCTCCGCTTTTCCTCCGGCAGCTCCTCATCCATAGCTTTCGTACTGTCGTCACATGGCTGCGTTTCGTTCTGGTCGCGTTCGTCTGGCTTGGGTGGTTACCGTGGTCCATGAGAGCTATTTGGAGAGCGCTCTTCTGGCTTGCGGATGGCCGTTGGTCTGGAGCGGATGCTTCCCAGCAACCGTCTTCCGATCTTCTAGCCCAGGCTGTAGCAAATGGAACTCCTTCCATGAACGCGGGAGCAGCTGCCACTGCATCAACAGGAGCACCCGATGTGTCAACAGTGCAATCACCAGTATCATCCATGTTTAGTTTCTCCTCCGGCGAGCCGATACTTCTCACGGTCATTAAAAAGTCCTTTTCTGCCCTGTTCTTTCCGGCGATGTCAGGTACCAGCTCCATGGGCATCAGGCCTTCAAACGTGACGACAGCATCATACAAGCCACGACGCCCATCCTGGCTCTCGGACGTGGAGTTCCTTAATTCCTTAACGCCATCACCCACAATAAACAACATCCTCATTGACACCTTAGAAGGACAGTTAATAACTCTCTTGGTGGTCATCTCTTTCATCTTGATCTTCCTCATCCGGGAGTGGGTTGTCCAACAGCAGCCGATGGCCAACATTGCAGAGGGTGAGCGGGAAGCAGCGGTCCAATTGATTGCTAACAACCGTCCAAATCAGCGCCCTGAGGATAACCAGCCGGAGCTACGTGCGCCCCAACCAGCAGATATACCTCGCGATGAAGGTACTCATGAACATGTTGAAGATATCGCCGGTCGTGCGGATGAAGTGCAGCTTGGTTCTTCGGCCGGATCCGATCCATTTCGCCTGGAATCGTCGTTCCGCGATGGTAGCTCGGCTAGTTCTAGCGACTCGGATACCCAAGGACCTAGTACATCGCACTTTTTCCGGCACAATAGTGAGAGCGAGGATGATTTGAATCCGTTGTCTCTGGAACAGTCGACTTCTCACGGCAGTCAGGTTTGGCCGGGTGTGGAGACATTCAGGGACCTCTGGGCGCGTGGCAATGGCGATCCTGAGCAGGTCTTGAGACTAGTGCGGGAGGAAGGCCGCCAGGATGAGCTAGGCTGGATCGTCACGGCAATGACGAAGCTTCAACGAAACGATAACATGCGCGCTTCTTGGAGGCGTGAGTCTCCCCTCCAAGAGGCCGCTAGTTCTGATTCACTCGACGATCATACGGAGATGGAGAATGTACCGGGTCCGACCCGATCGGCGTTTCTGGAACCCTCATCATCCGCCGCAGTTCGTCAGCCCTGGGACATCGCGACCGTGTCCCAACCGCTTGGAACTGGCATGGATTCTGATCAGCCACAGCGCGAGTCTGCTCATGATAATATCGATGCCACACTACGTGCTTCGGGCGATTTTCAAATGCTATCTGACTCGGTACCTTCCGGCGACAGTGACATGCAGTCGGACCAAGCCCACGGTGCTTCTGCTTCCTCCCATGTCGCCACATCAAATACTGAAGGGCCTTCACAGAATGCCATGTCGACAGTGCGACATGATCAAGCTGCTGTTCCTCCGAAGAATCTGATCGCTAGACTGTTCGATTGGTTTTGGGCTGATATCAATCCTGCCGATCAAGGCCAAGATCGTGCACAGGACGATGACGAACATTTGGTTGACGACCCAGCTTTGGAAGCGCCATTCGTTCCCATACAGAACAACAGACGACTTGCCAATGACGATGGACAAAACAATCAAGCAATTGCCCCTGAATTCGGTGTTGATCCAAACGATGTCGATGCCGTAGAGGATGGGGATGATTTGGAGGGAATACTCGAGCTTATTGGCATGCAGGGCCCCATCTTCGGTCTTTTGCAGAATGGGGTGTTCAGCGCACTCCTGATATCGTTCACTGTGGCCATTGGAATCTGGCTCCCCTATCTATGGGGCAAAATTGCACTTGTGCTACTAGCAAATCCGGTACAACTGATCTTCGGTGTCCCAATGACTGCTATATCTGTTTTTGCAGACGTTACGCTGGACACTCTCATTGGCAGCTTGGGCTATGTCATGTACTGGATTAGTCTCATTTGCAAAGTGCTGCTGAGCCCTTTCGGTGCCTTTGTTCCTTTGGGAGACTGGATTCCGCAGACCAAGTCTGTAACCAGTGCCTCGTTGTCCCTGATCGATGCCAGCGGTCACCGATTACGGAATGCTCTTCAGGCCTTCTTCGTCTTTCATGAATCCGACGTCCCCATGTTCTCCGTTCTATCCCATCAAGCTCTTAAGATCCATCAAGCGCGCATTGCGGCCTTGGCTCAGTCGACTTTGGCAGCTGGCAAATTCATCCTACACGACTTCCCTCTTCGGATTATGTCCCACGGGATCGCGGGCGCCCTTTCACTCGAGGGTGGACTTGGCGACATTACCATGGTGCTAATGCAGGCGCGCGATCAGGTGTACGAGTTTGGTCATCAAATACTATACTCATCTAACGGCACGAACTGGTTTAGCACCAGTTTGAGCGGTCCAGCTTCGGCGGGCATCACCGTGAGTTATGATCTAGCTGTGTGGGATACGAAGGATCGTGTCATTGCCATCTTTATGGGCTACCTCCTTGCATCGGCCCTTGGGCTCCTGTACTTGCGTTTCACCACCCTGCTTTCTGGTGGCGAGCGTGGACAGAGGGTTGAGGGCATTATTGCCGACATCCTTCATCAAGCCGGCGGAGTTATGAAGGTAATTCTCATCATCGGGATTGAAATGATAGTGTTCCCGCTATATTGCGGCTCGTTGCTTGATATTGCGCTGTTGCCCCTGTTTGAAAATGCCACGGTTGCATCGCGTCTCGAATTCACCTCCTCGTCTCCTCTTACATCTCTTTTTGTGCACTGGTTCATTGGCACGTGTTACATGTTCCACTTTGCCCTTTTCGTGTCCATGTGCAGGAAGATAATGAGGAGCGGTGTTCTCTGTAGGTCCCAATCCTACCTGTAGCCTTCCTCGAGCTTTTGCTAACTTGCATCGCCAGACTTTATTCGCGATCCAGACGATCCGACATTCCATCCGGTGCGAGATGTCTTAGAGCGCAACATCACCACTCAGCTGCGCAAGATTGCATTCAGTGCCCTTGTATATGGAGCCCTAGTCATCGTTTGTCTTGGGGGTGTTGTGTGGGGGCTATACTACGCCTTCGATGATGTGCTTCCCGTCCACTGGTCCGCTACTATTCCTGTCTTGGAATTCCCCGTGGATCTGTTATTCTACAACTTTGTTATGCCGCTTGCACTCCAGTCAATCAAGCCATCGGACGGTCTACACAATCTCTATGACTGGTGGTTCCACAAGTGCGCACGGTTCTTGCGTCTGAGCGACTTTTTCTTCGGCGACAGGCGGCCTGATGAAGAGGGATACCATGTCCGTCGGACCTGGTGGGACGTCTTGTCGGCCGCTAAAGGGGATCCAGAACACCCAGTTGCCGATGGGCAGCAGCAAAATGACGCGAGCGAGAAGCAGTCCAATGTGTACTTCACCCGCGATGGGCGATTCGTCCGGGCTCCTGCTTCGGACCAGGTCCGCATACCCAAGGGAAGTCAAGTGTTCCTTGAGGTCACAGAGTCCAACCAGCGGGTCGATGGAGCTCCGGATCTGGACCAGGGTCTCCATGGTCGGGCCAATGAGAACTTCACCAAGGTCTACATCCCTCCACGCTTCAGGACCCGCATTGCAGCCTTCATCCTGTTGATCTGGGTGTTTGCTGCTGCTACCGGTGTAGGCATCACAGTTGTTCCTCTGGTCATTGGCCGGAAGGTAATGTTGTCAACCTTCCCTCACCGGCCGCTAAACGACGTGTATGCCTTCTCCACAGGCATGTCCATCGTCGGCGCGGCTGCCTATGTCCTGTACTATTGTCGCCCATTCGTTGCCGCGGCGCAAGACCGCCTGAACCCTTACCTGCAGTCCCCTCGGGAGGCGTGTGTTGGGGCCGTACACGCTCTTCTCAATGTTGCTCAGCTTGTTTACGTTCTCGCCTCCTTCTCCATCCTCCTGCCGTCTTTGTTTGCCCTGATCATGGAACTGTATATCTTGGTCCCTGTGCACACATACGTCGGAGGACCCCAGGCCCATGTCATCCATTTCATCCAGGACTGGACGCTTGGCGTGCTTTATGTCCAAATGGCCGTCAAATTTGTTTTGTGGAATTCTGCGTCCCGCCCGGCGGCAGCACTGAATGCTATCTTCCGGGATGGTTGGTTGAAGCCTAATGCGAAAATTACGACCCGGGCTATCCTGTTACCGGTGATCCTGCTTGCCACGCTCGCGGTAGTGCTGCCCTTATCCATTGGATTCACCGTGAACACCACAGTGTTCTACTCCACTCCTGACGTTCAGTCCAAGGTCTACCGCTATGCCTACCCCGCAACTTTGGTGATAAGTCTAATAGGCTGGCTCGTCTATTTGGTACGGCGTCAGGTGGAGATCTGGCGAGTCAATATCCGCGATGATGTCTACTTGATCGGGGAACGCCTACATAACTTCCGCGAGAAGCGGGCGCGCGATGTCGGTGTGCCTCGGCGGGTGATTACCGGTTGATTGACTGCAGTTGCCTGATGAAAGACGAAGGAGCTGTCTGTTTTTCCATTGATTTATCTTTTGATTCTATGTAAATCAATTGCGACTTTTCTATAGACTACTTTTCCCAATTCATGTCATCGAAACATGACCAGATCTCTGCCTGTATGATGGCTGCCTGGGGGTCCAACTCCGGATGTATGGATGTGACCTTTGTACTGGTATCTAAAAGAAAAGTCACGATGGGGTGGATATAACTGTGTAACCCTCGTAGTCTTAAAAGTGGGTCCCATGAGACACATGATTGATGGATAGCATCGCGATCCACCAGGAGTGGAGGGTCCTGTCGATCGGAGTTAGGCACCGTCTTTCGGAGGCCATTGGTAGGCATGATGCCTGCCTGGCCCTTGGTAAGGACCTGACCTTTTCATCCTGACGTCTCTGCAGGAAATTGGCGGGCGCACCCGCCCCATGGTTAGTCATCCTGCACAGTACCCCTCGTGCACGTGCCGGTTATGAGCGCGCGGGCCAATCAGGACCCGCCGGGGTGGATCGGCCAAATGACGGCTGCCTGCCGGGGAAGACGCCAAGCTCGAAGGGGTTAGTGGCAGACCCGATGCTTGCGAACTGTGGCTTGGCGCGGGTGAGGCTTTGCGGGCACTCGCCACTCCCTATTGGTTAGGCAACAGGATTCCCACCTGCACCTATTCTTATTCTTATTCTTAGTGTTTCTCACTCATCTGCCCGACGGCCTCCTCTCGCTACTGACTTACTCCTACTTACTATCCATCTCTCTTCTATGTTGCACTAGAGGTAGCAACCCTCCCTCTCCCCACCCCGCCTCTCGAACCACCACCTCAGACCATGTCTCGTCCCTGCTAGGACCCTCTCTATCCTGCCATGTTCTGAAGTTTAACCTTCCCTTCCCCCCTCTCCGCCGCCCACGCTATTTGATACCCCCGGACTCTGCGCGCCAAGATGTCCGTCCTCCGCCATCATGGGGGTGCCTACCTCCAACGGCGGCTCACCAAAATGTACACAGACACTAAGACCTCTTGTGAGAGTGTCACCACGGCCTCCATTGCCGTTGATGATCCCGAATTGGTAACGCTACATCGAAGTTTCAAGACGCAAAGGGACCGCCTGCTAGCCTGGGGCCTAGACTGGAGCGATGCCAGTGCCGCCCAGCCCAATGATATCGACGAATCGATCACGCAAGCCGGCTACAGTGATGTGGTTGCGAGTGTCATGTCCTCGATCCAAGTACTTCTCAATGAGGCGGAGCGTATCCAGCACGGCGGCTCCGATCTGCCTCCGAAGGGCGCTAGTGCCGACTCTCCCAAGGGTGGCCTCAGCAACCTTCCAGTCAAGTCTCACTGGACCAGTGAGGAGATCAGTCGCTCCAAGACTCTGCTGGCGGACCTTGAGGCCTGCATCGACACTCTCTACGACCTTTCACGCTCTCGACGCAATATGAGTGCAAGTATGACTGCTGGTGGGCAGTCAGCCACAAAGGGCCGATCCCGGCCCGGCGCAACCACCGATTATTCCATCCTGGACTCCAAAGCCTATCATGGCACATCTTTCGACAGTACGCAGAGATATCCGGCGCAGCAGAGTCCCTTTGATCTGGCGCCGTCTCCCACACGCAATGCCACGGCCTTCAGCCAGGCCCGGTCCGAGAAGATGCCATTTGGCAAGATTTCCTTATCGCTAGACACGTATGCCATCGATCGCTCGGCACTACAACTGTCCGGCTCTTCTCATGACAACAGCCCGCCTCCGTATGAGCAGGTAGCGGCTTCCATCAACTCTCGGGCCATTGGTCGTATGAGGACCTCGGCGTCGCCTTTCCTACACGGCACGAAAGATTCGATGGCAACTATCCTAGTGGACTACACTCCCATGGTACTGGAAGCATCAGGGTCTGCCACTACGCCGGAGAAGAAACGACTGGATCATGTGCAGCGAACACTTGAGCAGCTCGTCCAGAATGCGCGTGTGTCCCATCTGGGGCTGTTGAAGTTTCTGGGTTATTATATTGACATGCCGAATTCCCGGTATGCTTTCGTCTATCAAATGCCTGTGGATTACTTCCCGTTCCTTCGCAATCCGTCGGATCTGCTGAACGGGCTGAAGCCTAAGCCACTCGTCTCTCTCTTCCAGGCCGGCGACGACTATCATATCCCTAATCTCGAAACGCGCTTCCGCTTGGCTTATGACCTTTTGATGGCGGTTCTGCAGCTGAGAAGCCAGAACCTTGTGCACGGGAATATCAACAGCAGCAACGTCCTTATCTTCCCCGGATTAACGAACTCGAACAGCGATGAAGTTGGACTAACAGAGAACCTGCGACGACCATACCTGACATCGTTTGCCCAATTCTCTGGAAATGGGCCGTCGCCCGAGCCACTATCTTCCAGCATGTATCGTCACCCGGATGACAAGCGATCAATGGACGACGATGCTGCCTGGGCCTATGACCTTTATTCACTTGGCCTTGTGCTCCTCGAGATCGGGCTATGGCATCCCATCAGCCGTATATGGAAGATGAAGTACAACAATTCGATGTTCAAGCAAAGGATTGAGAATGTCTACTTGCAGAGACTGGGCCCTAAGTGCGGCAGTGCGTATCTACATGTGGTGCAGCTGTGCTTAGATGCGCCAAACTTCCATCTGTCGACGCAGCCGTTCGACGACCTCAACCTTCGTGTTCCTCAAGCTTTCCATTACCCGGTCCTGGACCTCTCAGCGCCCGACAGTATCTTTTCGTTCTCGATGAATTTCCTCTACACGATGTGCAAGATCGTCTGGTCCTGCTGCAGGATAGACATGTTCTCTGCCCCGGGTGCTGAAGAGCTGGACGACTGCCTTCCCCTTGCTCTTGTTCCCGGTCTGGAACCAGCGCCTATGAAGGAAGCCCCTCGTGAGTATAAGGACACCATGGATCCTATCGTGCCATTCCAAGAACCGATTGCCACGCTACCTACTCCTGAGATGAAGATGCTGCGGGATAAAATTAGCGTGGAGGAGCGCAGAGTGCGAAAGCGAACCTGCAAAAAGCTCTCGGGCCTGGAGATACCACAAGACCATCTCAATAAGTGGAATTTCCAGATGCTACCGCGTTTGAGAAAGCTCCTACAGAAAATCTTGAAGGACTCATCCGAATCATGCAGTGTTACACTTATGATGACTGGTGACACTGTCGACAACGCCAGGACGACAGTCTGTGTCACTTGTGCGAGTGCAAAGAAGGTTCGGGCGGCTTTGAAGAAGTACTTTGTTCTCGACAGCGAGGACTGGGATCTTCTGGTCCTTCGCGGAGACGTCCAGAGATCTAAAGTCCCACGGAAGAAACGCCGCAGGCCGGCGATGACAGGACCTGACAATGCAAGAGCACCGTCATCTGTCCAGCACGATCCGAATCCTTGCTATCAGGAACGGCCTCTCTGCGGCGCCTCGATAGGCGCCTTCATGAATGAAGAGCACCTACCTCCAGTCTCTTATGGCGGGGCTATCCTAGTCGATGGCATGCCGTATGGCATGACCGTGCATCATATGCTGGAGTCACCGAGTGACCAGGAAGACGCAGATGACCAAGATACTCATGGCCCTTTACGGTCCGCTGGGAATTGGCCCCGCGATACACCCATACCTCAAAACACAGAGTTCATGTACTCCTGGTCTGACGCCGGGCCGTCGGACCCTGCATCGGATCTCGAATTTGAGGTTTCAGAAGACGAGGATGGGGACGATGTGTCGCTATCGCCAAGTCTAGACGAGGACTCTTATCTTTCCGAAGGCTATTCCTCCGATGAAGACGGTCAGAATGATGAGGCCTATGACGATGAGGATGCAGCATCCATAGGCGACACTCCTGGGATTGACCCCGGAGACGAGCCCTTGCTGTACGTGACACAGCCAGCTATCGATGATGTCGATGAGAACTTTTTCCCATGCCCTGAAGACCGCGACGATGAGCATCTTGCCTCTCACTCCTTTGGATACGTGCACGCATCATCCGGCGTTCGGCGCTGGACGCGAAAGGGGATAAGGCACGAGATTGACTGGGCACTAATCAAGATCAACGACGAGCGCATCGATGGGCGCAACATCGTCTACGACAGGACGGCTTTAGCGAGGCGAGATCCATACCGGCAAAGACGCGGCGAGCCGGCGCGCATGCCACAGCCGGAGACGATCTATCTTAACAATATCTGCCGGTTGGAAGATCTCGGTGGCCTCCATGTTCATTGCTGTGGTCGAACCAGCGGCCTACAAACAGGCCAGATATCCAAGGCGATGACGTTAGTCAAATTGCATGGCCGCCAGACCTTCTCGACCAGCTTCTGTGTTGACGGGAACTTTGGAGGTAAGTGAGTCTGACTCGTCTGCTATGGTATACCTTCACTTTAAGAACTTTCTCGCTAACGCTTATCTTGTACAATAGTCCCCGGCGACTCAGGAGCATGGGTTTTCGAGAAGTCAAGCGGTCGAGTGTGCGGCCACGTCCTGGCATGGTCAGACAAGACCCGCACCGCCTACATCGCCCCGATGGAAATTCTCCTCGAAGATATCGCTCGCTCCCTGAATGCCAACTACATCGGTCTCCCCGGCAATCCTGACGAATCATCCTCTCGCGCCTACTCCATGCACCCTCGCCCAGCACCATCAATGGACCCCCGGTACCAAAACCCAGCATACCACACCCCTCGCCCACTCCGCGGCCAACTACCCGTGGACATCAACCAGCTCCGCCTCGATGACCCAAACATGGGCCCCGTCAACACCAGTCGCGGTCTACGAGAGGTCTCAACCCCATACCGGGGCATGCCACCGATCCTGACACCCCCAAGGAGTCTAGAAAGACAACTTGCCTAATCTGCTTGCACAGACTGAGTGCATGTGACCTCCCTTTGCTCCTACCTCAGCAACCACTTTTTCCTCACCATCATCTTAATCACCCACCCACTACCCATATACCCTCCCTATGACGTTTCCTATGATGATTTTTTTGGTTTTGAACGAGTGGATAAAACATAATACCCCCTTTTGTATATCTGTTGTTTTCGGTGTTTTGCTCTGATTCCCATGGCGGCGATGGGTGTTGATTAGTTGTCTTTGATATACACAATTTGCGGGCTCCTATATATCCAATGATCTTGAGTTTCAACTAGGTGGCTGTACTCTCCTCGCTAGCCCTACTACTTATATACCTCTCTCTGCGTAATCATTACCTCTGTCCTCCATAGATCTCTGCCTGAGGCAAGTGCCTCCGTTAGGCAGGTTTTATCGTTATCCATTTGTTACCATGTATTGATAGATACGAATACTGATACGAGACGAACTGTTCTGAAATGACTTACTTGTTTGCATTGCATTGCAAGAAAAAGAAAAATACCAACTAAGATACAGTAAACCACAAACCATGCTTAACGAGGACAACAACAAAACCCCAGCCGTATCATAACCGACGTTATATGCATCGCATGACTCAATCAACAGTAAAACCGACCAAGCCAATCAATCCGTGTACCCATTGACCCGAACACAAGAAACAGAACCAAAAGTGTGATAGGAGAATCGCTCCCGAGGCCCAAGGGAAGCGCAAAAGGTTATATAAAATGGTCTTGTGAGAAGGGAAAAACAGAAGAAGAGAAGATGGAAGGTGGAGAGAGCACCCTCTAGTTGGAAGACAGGAACTTGAGAACAGCCTCCTTCTCTTCCACGGGGAGGACGCTGAGAACCTGCTGCACACCCTTCAGGGCACCGTCGCGGTTGTTGACAAGCATCTGGGCGACTTCGGTGGCCACGCTCTCGACCTTGAGGGAGTCCACCTTGGCCTGGATGGCCTTCTTGTTCTCCTCGTACCAGGTGGCGACGCGGCGGTCGTCGTGCTCCAGTTCCTCGTCGAGGAATCCGGTCCAACCGTGCAGAGTGCGGAGGTGCACAGCGCGAGGGGACTCGGTGGCGGTCGGGGCGCTGGAAGCAGCAGGGAGAGCAACCGTGCCGTCGCGAGCAGCAGGGTTAGGAGCCGCAGTAACCATGCGCTTGACAATGAGCTCCTCGCTGAGACGACGGCGGAGACGCCAGTAGAAGAAGCGGCGGGCGTTCTTCCAGGTGAGAGGCTGGCGGATGGTGTTCTTGGCCTCCATGCGGCCAGCGCGGTCGTGGAGATCAGCAAACTGAAGGGCGATCTGCAGGTAGACGGGCAGAAGCTGCTCCTCGCGGGCAGCCATCTTGGCCTTGATCTCAGACAGCTGGTCCTTGGAGAGGGATGTGTCCTCAAGGGAGCGGCGGAGCTCGCCGTAAGTGGCATCCAGACGAGCCATGGTGTCGAGCTGCTTGTCACGGCGGTACTTGATGTTGACGATACCCTCGGGCTCGAGGACACCACCGCGGGACTCCTCATCGGCGTACATCTCCATCTGGTCGGGGTTGATCGTGGGATCGACGACGACCCAGGATCCACCACGGAGTTCACCGTAAGGCGGGATGTAGATGAAGATGGGCTGCTCGTACTTGACGAGAGCATCGACGATGTAGGAACCGTACTTGAGGACCTCGTTGTACATGTCACGCTGTCCACCAGAGAAACCTCTCCAGTTGGCCAGGATCATCACAGGAAGCTGCTCACCGTTGTTGAAATCACGGAGGGCCTGGGCGGTCTTGAAGGCGGAGTTGGGGTACCACACACCACCAGCCTCGGTGCTGACCATCTCCATGGAGTCGGGGTTAGCAGGGTCGGCAGGGGTGACATTCTCGACCGAGCGGGTCTCAACAGCAATCACACCAATGGGGATACCGCCAAGTCTGGCACGACCGACAACCACGGTACGAGCCCATCCACCGAGAGCCTCCTCGAAAGAGCCCGTGTCGAACAGACCAGGCAGGAAGCCATCTTCGTCTTCCTTACCGGCAATGAGCCAGCGGGGATCGTAGGGCTGCTTGTTGGGCGGGTAGTAGGCCACATCGCGGTCCCAAGTGTCGGACCAGGGGCGGATGGGGATCGGGGATCCCTTCCTGTCGGGAACAAAGGACATCCATTCCACAATCTTCTGCACACCTTCGAAGTCATCGGTAGCAGTCATGTGGGACACACCGTTTCTGTACATGATCTGGGTGCCACCAAGCTGCAGGTTGGAGGTGTAGACCTCGCGGCCCAGCAGCTTGTTGATAGCCGGAGCACCAGTGAGAATGATGGGCTGGCCCTCGACCTGGATGGCTCTCTGTCCGAGACGGACAAGGTAGGCACCGATACCGACGGAACGGCAAGTCACCAGGGTGATGGTGAAGATGTCTTCGTAAGCCTTGGAGGTAGCACCGGCAATAAGACCGGAGCCCTTCAGACACTCGACACCCAAGCCGTCCTTGGCACCAATAACGGTGGTGATCTTGTGGCGTTCTTCACCCTCTTCATGGATCAGCTCGGTGATGACCTCCTTCTTCTTGCTGGCATCCAGCTTCTGCTTGACCTCGGGAGTGAAGTACAGGTACTTGAAGCCGGCCTCGGGCTTCTCGGCATCGTTCCAGGCAACCGAGAAGTAAGGAATCAGCTCATCGGCCATACCGATACGAGCACCAGAGTTGGCAGAAAGGTAGATGCGAGGAATGCCCAGCTTCCTGGCCAGCTCGGTACACTTGTGGAAGAACTTGTCTTCCTGAGGACCGAAAGAACCGATCTGGAAGGTGATGTCGTTGGCAACAATGATGAACCGTCTGCCACGGGGGTACTCAGGGGTGCGGGCGGTGACGATCCAACCCACCATACCGTGAGTGTTGGTACCGGGGCCACGAGAGATCTCGACCAAGTTGTCGGTATCGTCCAGCACAAGCTCGCTGTAGTCGATGCATTCGCCAACAGGAGGGCGCTGCTCACCCAGGGAGGGGATCTTGGCAATCGCCTTGGTCCAGCTGTTCTGGAAGGCCTGTCTGAAGAGCTCAGGGAAATCATACACGTACTGAGTACCCATCAGGTGGGCCTTGTAGCGCTTGGGCTGCAGCCATTCCTTGGTAGGGTAAGGCGTGGAGACCGGGCGCAAGTGCATGGAGCCAAGCTTGTTGCTGCCACCGTCGATGCTGTGGAAGATCCATTCGCCCTTCTCCGTCTTCTTCTCGATGTAGAGCTCAACCTGGATGATGAATCCGTAGGTGTTGGTGATGATCACACGCAGAGGGTAAGGAAGGCCGGTGACGGGGTCGGTGCACAAGATACGGATTTCGGCACCAGTGACACGCAGTCTCCAGAGGCGGCGACCGAAACGCTCGAGGAAACCGTTCAGGGCCTCCTCGACATCCTTCGGCTGCAGATTGAACACGGGCGAGAAGTTGATGAAGATGTGGTTCAGATCGGAGTTGTTGTTGCCGATAATCTCCAGAGCGTCCAGAATGTCGTTCATAAGACGATCCGCCTCCGAAATCAGGTACTCCGCAGTGGGGATATCATCACGGAGGCGACCCGGACGCACGACCGCACGGACGAAGTAACGCTTGTCCACAGCCTTGTCGTTCTCGGGACCCTTTCCAATGGCCTCGTAGACGTGAATGTTGCGGTTCTCCGTGAAAACGGGCTTGATCTTGAACTTGGACAGACGGCCGAGTTCCAGCTGGAAGGCAAGGGCAGGCTCGTTGTGACGGATACTCTCATCCTCATCGTAGTTGGGGCCCCTGAAGGTGAAGTATCCGGGGTAGATACCGTTCTTGCCACAGATGAAGGTGACCCGGCGGATGCGACGAGCGAGCAGCTCTTCCTTGAGGTCAGCAAGCATGCCGTTGATCTGAGTGACAATCTGGTTGTCATCGAGGTCCTCGACATCGCGGATGGCGATGTTGAGAACACCAGTTAGCTCGCTCTCGTTCTCAACCCGAGGAGCAGGGCGACGCTTGCCCTCCAAGTTAGCAAGGAGGCCGTTGTCGCTGGGTCTCTTCTTGGAACCGGCCCGAGGGAACGCCTCCAAAGCTCTGGGCAGGTACTCCTCAGCGTCCTCCAGGTACTGAACAGGCATGATAACACCCTTTCTCATCTGCTCGCTGCCGTCACCAACAAAGTAGGACATGTCACTGATGGAGTTGATCCGCTTGAAGGGGTTCGCCTCAGCGGTAGGGGTGCTGGGGGTCGACGGGTCAGTGGTGGTGATGGGGCCAAACTCAGGCTGTCCGAGCTTGTCAAGGGTGAAGTCCCAAGAAAGGAGAGGGGTCTCTCCAGCCTGGGTGTACTGGATGCCCTTCAGAGTGTAGGCACGGTAGGCGCGGCGCACGTAGACCTCGAGAGCAGCGAGCGTGACCCAGACATCCTGGTGAACGAAGAAACGCGGCAGCACATCGAAGACAGTGTACTTGGAGTCCACCACCTCCTTCAGCACCGAGATATCAGGCTCACGGTGGTCCCAGCCGGTCTCACCGTAGCGAGACTCGACGACCGACGAACGCAGGATGAGTTCCATCTGAGACAGACGCTCCTCCAGGGATGGGAGAGCGCACTGGATGAGAAGCTCACGGGCCTTGAGAGTGACCTTGGCGGCAGCGCGAGACTCGAACTCGGTCAGCTTCTTCAGGATGGGCTTGAAGTACTTGGCGACATTGCCAACAGCAGGCTGGTTGGGGCGGTACATGGCCAAGATGGCGAGAATGAGGTTGTTCTTCGCGCCAATGCGGCTGTGGGACAGGACGGTCTGAACAACGCTGCCAATGTCATCCTTGTTCTCCTCACGGAGCTTCAAGATGGCATCTTCGTCGCGGCCACCGAAGAGCTTCTCGACCTCATAGTACTGTTCCAGGAGACCAATGAAGACATTGAACTCGTGGACCTTCAAGCCATCAATGTACTTGTTGATGACCTCAGTCAGAGGAAGAAGGGTGGTCTTGAGGATTTCGGCATCGGCAGGGCTGACATTCTCTTCGATGAAACGCTGAACGGTCTTCTGCAGCTGCTTGGCAGGGAACTCAGTCTTGCGAGCCCGGGCACGGTCGACGACGTTCTGGAGCTGGCTGTCGAGCTTCTGGGGCATACGAGAGTGCAGAGCGGAAGACTGAGCGTTCCACTCGCCGTAAGGAAGATCGGGGTCACGGAGGACATCGACCAGCTCCTTCAGGGTGGCATTCATGATGACCTGGTTGTCGTATCCCTTCAAGATGTTCTCCAGGATGCTGTGCAGGAGGAAGAATCTCTGGGGAGGCTTGTTACCGACAACCTGAGGGGGGCCGAGCTCCGGAAGCTGACCGGTGAACGGCTGAGCGTGTTTCACGCGAGACGGATCATCGAGAGCAAGGATACCGAGAATGTCACCGGCCTCCAGGGTAGCGCCAGGCTGCTTAATGAGCTGGACGATACCGTCTTCCTGGGCGATCAGGGGCATGTACATCTTCATCACCTCGACCTCAGCGAAGGGCTGGCCCGCCTTGACGTGCTCACCGTTCTCCACAGTGAACTTCACGAGCTTACCAGGAGAGGGCGTACGCAGCTGAGTGGGGTCGTTCTCCTGCTCGAGCAGGCAGGTCTTACCATCCACACTGAGACGAGTGGCGGCAGGCTCCTCCTTCCAGTAGACGTTGTGACTGCGGCCGTTCAGGAGAACGAGCAGACCACCATCGGCCAGGGCACGCACACCCACGGAGCACTTGGAGCCGTTGATGAAGAGGTGGTAGCTGTCGAGACCGGCACGGGTGGCGGTGAACTTGTACCGCTGGCCTTCATAGATGAAGTCCACAGGGAAGACCGTCTTCAAGACGTCCTTGGAGGGTACCTGACCCTTCTCCAGTCCCTTGCGGTATTCTTCCACACCGGCCTCGCTGGCCTGGTGAGCCTTGGTGACAGCTCCACACAGGACCGCCACGATGGTGTCAGGGCGCTCAGCTGTCAGCTTGTTGGAAATCAGCTGGTCCAGCCACCCGGTGGTAATCGTGTTGTCTTCGAACGCGGGGGTCTCCAAGAGCTTGATCAGGTACTCGACAGTGGTGCGGAAATCACCACGAATGCTCAGTTCCTTCAAGGCGATGACCATGTGCTTCCGGGAGGCAGAACGGTTCTCACCGTAGGCGAAGATGTGACCGAACTGACTGTCCGAGAAGCTGTGGATACCACCGGACGTACCGACAGAGAAGTAACCCCACACATTGGAGGAACTGCGGAAGTTCAGCTCGTGCATGGTACCGCTGGAAGGCTTGAAACCCTCGCCCGGGTCTTCGGAAGTGATACGGCACGCAGTGGTGTGTCCCTTGGGCTGAGGGCGCCGCTGGGTCTGGAAGCTCTCCTCGCTGGAGAAGTCGAAGTCGATCTCCGAGGAGGTGTTGGGATCAACACCGTAGAGCAGACGGATGTCACGGATACGGTGAAGGGGAATACCCATGGCAATCTGAAGCTGGGCGGCAGGGAGGTTGACTCCCGAAACCATCTCCGTAGTCGGGTGCTCGACCTGAAGACGGGGGTTCAGTTCCAGGAAGTAGAACTTGTCATCGGCGTGTGAGTACAGGTACTCGACGGTACCGGCAGACACGTAGCCGACCAGGCGACCCAGGCTCACAGCGGCGCGCTCCATAGCCTGGAAGGTCACCGGCTTGGCGATGGTGACGGGAGCCTCTTCGATGATCTTCTGGTGACGACGCTGCACGGAACAATCACGACCGAAGAGGGAGATGTTGTTACCGTACTGATCCGCCAGCAGTTGGACTTCCAAGTGACGGGCGTTACCGGCGAGCTTCATGATGAAGATCGGGGAACCGGGGATTTCGTTGGCAGCGGCATTGTACAGGCTGACGAAGTCCTCCTCCCGCTCAACCTTACGAATACCCTTACCACCACCACCCTCGGAGGCCTTGATCATGACAGGGAAGCCAATCTCCTTGGCCTTCTCCAGACCCTCCTGGGGCGAGAAGGTACAACCCCGGTTGTAGACCTCGTCATCGACAGTAACGATGCCATGCTCGTCGACCTTCACATCATCCACACCCGTTCCAGACCAGGGGATACAAGGGACACCAGCATGCTGAGCGACGATCGTCGAGGAGATCTTGTCACCGAGCGAGCGCATGGCCGAGGCGGGGGGACCAATGAAGATAATCTTCTTGGGAGATGCGGCCAAGGATTCGGGTAACCGGGGGTTTTCAGAGGCGTGACCCCAACCAGCCCACACGGCGTGAACGTCCATACGCTCGGCGACATCGACGATCAGGTCAACGTTGGCGTAGTTGTTGTTATTCGTGCCTCCCGGGACCTGAAATTTCTGTTAACGGACCTGGTTCGGGGGTCATTGGTTGTACAGCATGACCACGTACCTCAACATATTGGTCCGCCATACGGATGTAATCCGCATTGGCCTGCAGATCTTCTGGCGTGGCCATCACTGTGAACTGGATGGCACGCTCGTTGCCAAAGGTTTCATAAGCCCATTTTCGGACGGAGCGGATCTCCTTGACGGCCGCAATACCGTTGTTGGCGATCAGAACCTGCCAGCCCGTTAGATTGCTGCTCCTGCGCGTGCCCGGCCAACTCATTCGTTCCCCGCCAAACTCACCGAACTGATGACGGAGTGACCTTCGTGGCTGGCCACGAAGTCCTTGACGCTGCTGGGCGGTGCGGCATCAAGGTGGTTGCCGCCGATGAAATGTGAAGGGATGTTCGCAGCTCGCGAGCTGGTGGTTCCGGTGGGAGCGCTCATGGTGCAAGATTGAATATTAGGTATTATAGAATTCCCATGCGAGAGATGAAGCCGGTTTATTCGAGGCGAGGGGGACTAGGTGTGAAAGAAGCGGCGCAGAGGAAGAATGGGAGGGAGAGGGCGCGATGGTTGTCCGTAAGGCGTCGGAGGAAAAGTGGTGGAATGGAATTGAATGAGACAGGATTAAGCCCTCCAAGATCTAAGTAGGAATGGCGATCGGAGGAGAATGAGGGGGAGGGCAGATGAGACACGAAGGATTCGATTCCTCGGGCTGAGTAAGAGCGAGGGAGATAAGAGTCAGCTCAAGCAAGGCGGACAGCAGGTCTGGGAATTGGATTGAAGCGGCCGGCACGATCCAGCACGAGGGAATTTATGGCATGAATTGGAGGTGGGGGGGGGAGGGCCGGGGACTTACTGGGACAGCCTTGGAGCAGCCAGGCAGGCAAGCAATGGCACTGGAAGAAAGTAATGGGGGAGAGGGGGAAGAAGAGAAAAAGAGGTCGAGTGAGAAGAAGGGAAGGGAAGAGGAGAGAATTAAAGGGAGGATGAGGAGAAAATTGGAGCTGGTTTACTTTACTTGTCAGGGCCAAGCCAGACTGGACGAAGCGTATAATGTCTCGAACCGGTAAATGTACAGAACGGAAAATTACGCGGAGGATGTTCACGCCCCCGAAAAAAGCGAAGAAAAAAAATAAAAATTGGAGAAATCGAAAATCCAAAAAAGCAAAGAGAGGCACTAGTTTTCTTGCTCCGGTAGCCGTAAGACTATAGAACAGAATGGGCCCCGATGGTCCGCGCCCAGTCAGCCAGCGCGGCCCAGCGCGAGGGGATCGCAACTACGGTGACTATTGCCGGGAGGGCGCCAGCAAACTGCAGCAACCCCAACTAGCGGTACGGCTTGTTGGGCCCATGACGTCGGGCTTCCCACCACTTTTGTCTGGCCGGTCCCCAGCATTTGTCGGGTCAACAATCCGCTCCAGGCCAATCAGCCTCCGACCCGGTCCATGGTTCCAGCCTCTGGATGCTCTCTATCACCCCCTTCCATGCGGGTTTTCGCTCTACGAAACCTGGAAAAGGGATGGAACTAAATCGTGATCATTGGCGGTCTCGCTGCAAAGCCATGTCAGCCAGGACGCAAGTACCGAGGATGGGGGAGAGTGCAACCAAGCAAGGCACTACGGGGTAACGTGCACAGGCGCCTTCCAGATAGTAGATAGTTGAACCCAGCTCGCTAGTTGGGGGAATTCCCCGATGCCAACAGAAAGCCAGGACGATCTTCACCGTGGCCGGGAACACCGAGTGACCCCTCCCTTTCTAGCGATCAGCCTAGTCGGGCCGTCATGAGCTGTCAATGGCTGTCCCTACCGTGAAGGGCAAAAGGTGCCTTTTGGCAGGGTCGGGGCGTCGAGTCCGGGCTGAAGAGATACTCCGGGGCTCGGAGCGCGAAAACAGATCAGGTCGGCATAATACAAGCTTCTATGGGAGCCGGTAATCTATTCTTAAGTAGAAAGTAGCCAGAACATCCGCCAGTCCGGTCCGATCTGCCAGGAGTGGTAGATGTAATTCGATCACCTGGTGATAGGGATCGATTTAATTAATTTTGACTACACTGGGGACGACAATGGCAGATACCCATGAGGGTGGTTTCTTCACAGACCCGCTCATCCGAATGTACGGTATTCCGCTCATTGGTATGGCGGTGGTACCGTACCTCCATCCATGCTCATTCTCTAGCCCAATGAGCCGGCCCCATTAGTCTCTCTTCCATACTTCGAGACTTCCAGACTCTGAAGCATATCCCGGTTCCTGTTGCTGAAGGTCCACCGCGGTGCCCGACTGGCCTGTCCTGGACTCCTGAGGTGTCCACCGCTCCACGGCTCTTCCATCCCTACACTAACCTCTTTGAGCCTATGTTGACGGCCCACCGCTCGGAACCAATGAGGACCTGCGGAGTTGTCATCCCGTTGGGGATCGTGGGAAATCACGGGACGCCCGCTCTCATCAATCTGCCAGCCGCTAACCCGGTCTGGGCAAGATGCTCGTGCGGAATTCTACGAACTTCAACCTCGTGTCTCGAGAACACATCATAAATGTCACGGACAGTCCCATTGTTCACCTATCAGACTATGAGTAGCGGTCAATCGGGGATTAATAAATCACCAACCCCATCCATCAACACTATGTCGAAATCAGTCCCACAGTATACGTCCCAGTAGAACCACCCTCACCGCAAGGCTCACGCAGGAGCCAACTCAATATCAACCAGCCAAGGCAACTGGATCGGAACCTCCTCCGAGCCTTCCACCGCGGCATTTACAAACAGTGTCTGCAGGCCACGTTGAAGTGGATTCGGATCACCGGCACAATGACTCGTGTGACAGCAAAAGGAACTCCCATTGACCTTGGCATCCTGCACAGCTAGATCAGCCTGGGCATGGGCGGGAGCCATCGTAGGCAGCCTCGCAATGACCGACGACTTCTCATGATCGATATCCGCAAAATGAGTGTCGGCGTCTCACTGACCGTCTTGCGCCAAGTCACCAACTTGGCGCCCCAGGCCTCGTGGATATGGCCAAAGCAATGCAAACGAGGCCGAGACCGAGCGACGGCCTCGAACAAACGAGCACAACCGGCCCGATAGCCCGAGAACGGGATGTCCAGGACGCCTCTAGGCGGGCCATGGGTGAGGACCACGTCCACTGGTGTGCAGGGACTGGCGTAGACGGTTAGGGAGGCCCCGTTCGCTAGGGCAAATCGGTCAGGAAGCTGATGCCGGCTGCTTCGTCGAATAGGCGTCGGGCTTCCCCGTAGTCGCCGAATTCCGCTTGGATCTGGCGTGGGTCGATGTTCAACGATCTTGCATCCGCCACTTTCTGCCGGAAGCAGGGCTCGTCCAGGCTGATGTCGTGGTTCCCGGCGATGACTAGCTTGAGGGAGGCGGGGATCTTCTGCAGCAGTTGGATGGCGGTGCGGTATTCCTGTAGTTTGGATGATTCAGTCAGATCGCCACAGTGGATTACGACGTCGGTGTTGGGGTGGTTGATGTATTGGGAGGGGAGGTCCATGCTGTGCGTATCGGACAGGATGAGAAATCTGGTCTTGATTCCAGTGGTCTCCATGATGTACGGTGATGATGTATGTGATAAAAGAGATGGTATCTTCAACAAGTAAACGAAGTGATAATAGTCAGTATGGTTCACTGAACAATCGATCATCCAGTGAAGTTCTGATATCTATGAAGATTGTATAGCTGAGAGTGAAGTATCTACTCTGCCTACAAAGTATATGCCAGCCTACCAGTAACTCACTGATTGATGTCAAGATGAGCAACACTACAAAAATAGCAGACACCATGACTACTAATGACATATATAAACCATCACATCCCTTGGTCAACCACATCAAAAGGCACCATGTTCTTCATCATCACCAGCAGATGCAGTAACAATGATCTACTCTACTGAGTAGATCGCACCACCTTACATCAGCACATCCTCTTAACTAGTAACTAGTACTTAGTCCCCAGATCTACGGAGTACAAAAAACAAAACCATACGATACCCCCAAACCACAATCTCAACCCCGTATTCAAACACCCACCACTGGCCCCCGCGCAAATACCTCCTCCCTCATCCCCCCGAGCCGAACCCAACCTAACCCATCCCTCCGGCACCAAAATCCCATCCCATCCCAAACCTGCATAAACCCCAATACGAATCCCTCAATCCTGCAGGATCCGCACCGACTCGGAGGTTCGGAGTTTCCTGGTCAACTTCCGGCCCCCGACGCCCGAGCAAAACCAAAACCCAAACCCTAATCGATCTACCAGTTACCATCACCGCCGGTCAGATTTTAGATCGTCAGAGGTGATGGATGCGTGCGCGCGGGTTCGGGCCGGAGAGGTCGCTGAGTTTCGGGGCTGGTTTCGGGGGTGTGAGAAATGCGCCGGTAGGGAGGGAAGGGGAGGGGAGGGGGAGGGTATATAAACGCCGAATGGGCCGAGGAAGGATTATCTAATATATTTTGGACTGGGTATGGAGGGGTAGGTTTAGTGATGGTTATAGTAGTTATATTAGGCTAGGATGAAGGGTTGGGTTTGTGTTGGTGATCTTGCTGCGTGCTGCGTGAGTCGTAGGTTTTGAGGGGCTGATGATGGGATACCGGTGGGAGGCTGTAGGTTGTGTCCTCAATCACATGCCGGACTCGTTCCTTAGCACCTTTCTCCCCTTGCACGGATTACATTACGGCGCTGGATAAATACCATTGTAGTCGCCCTCTGGACAGCTACAACTAGTCTACGCTGAACCATATCAAGTCACTGGGTATTTAACGCCTAGGCAGCTCACTGAATACACAGAGACAGCATACATCAAAGAAACAGTGCTGAGTCACAGCTTGGACGCCGTGGAGGCAACCCTCCCGGCTCGAAACATTCCATGCGCCAGTCAACCGGTCACAATTCCAACTCCGCCGCCACTGACTGTACAGGCCCGGTGGTCTCCCATGCAGGGAGCCACCACCGGGGGATATTGCAAATGCAGATGTCTATGAACCTGTCTAAACAAGTCCGCCAAATGAACCGACCCCTCAGGGGGGTTCTTCAATAAATAACTTGCCAGGGGTAGTCGATGTAAATGGAACAATGTCGAATGGAGCAAATCAATTAGGAAAAATGGATGCAAATGAGGGGATGAAGGGGCAATGGGGAATAAAAAGAAGCGAATCAACACCTGCGTACCGGCCGTGAACATCGTAAAGCCCCTTGAGTTTGTCATTCGGGGAGGAAAGAGGGGTATTCGAAAGAAGAGAAGACAAAAGCAGAAAGAACAAGGTTAAAAGGTCTCGCCCAGGTCACCGTTGGACTTGGAGTCAGGCGTGGCCTTGGTGCCGCCAGTGCTGGTCCGCAGAGTTCGCGGCGCGGGAATGGCCGAGATGCCGCTGGGGGTGCGTTTCTTCAGCCCGTTAGGAGGCTTCGAGAACAAGGGGAAGCGGGTCTCGCGCGCCTCGCTGATCTTGGCTCGAACGGACATGCGGAACGCCAGGTCTTGATCCACATCTTCGTCAATGTTGGACATGCCGTTTACGGCACCGTTCTGCGCAGAAGGGTTGCTCAGCGAGGACCGCGGCCGCCGGCTCTCCGTCGTGGGGTTCATCGAATAATGTCCCAAGGGCGTCTTGGTCCGGCTCTGACGGCTTTCCGGGCGTGTCGAGGGCGCAATGCTGGGGTGCGTGCTTTGGCTGAAGGAGCTGGAGTAACTGGTGCGGCTGCTGGGTCGGCTGTCGCCTCCATTGCGGGTGCCAAATGACGGTCGGTTGTTGGAAACCGATGACGAGGTGCCATCATTATCACGGACCGACGAACTAAAGCTACTGCCACTCAACCGCTTGCGAGAGTTGCGGCGCATGGTGATGGTGGAAGGAACAGGGCTCCCACCATTCACGGAGATCGAGCCGGAGCGCGATGAGGTCCGGGATGGCGAGTCGGAGGGTGGAGGCAGCTTGGACTTGGCCGACTGGACCCGTTCTTCCAGCTTCTGCATCTTGCCGATGAGGCCCCGGATCTGGTACAACGAACCCGACTTGGGCAGTTTGGTTTGCGGGCTTTCAGTGTTGAAAGACGGAGAATTGCTGAACGAGGGCAACGTCATGGGCAGACTCGTGGGTAAGGTCGTGCGGGACGCGACCGTAGACACCGACCGGGTGCTACTGTGCGCATTGGCCGTGGCACGAGACCGGGAAGACTTCGACGATCTCGAGTCATACATCGACCGGGAACCCATCGTGGACTCGGATCCCGCGGCTTTCTTGTGCGGAAACCCGGAACTTGTATGGACGGACTTGCGCATGTTGGTCATGATGTTGGTTGTCAGGCTGCTCGATGTCTCAGACATCGGCGGCGACGGGGGAGGCATTGTGACCGCCATGAGGGAGGACTTCATCGGGGTGGTGACAAATAAGGGGGAGGACACTGTGGACGTTCCAGGGGAGCGATCAAATATCTCTGGAGCCTGGGGTGTTGAGGACGAAGTGCGGTACAAAGGCGTCGGCTTCTTGCGGCGACCGCCGTACTGTTCGTGGCGAAGCTTCTCCTGGAGGATCTCGTTGTCCAGCTTCTGCTCCGATAACTCATCCCGGAGACGCTGGTTCTGGATCCGGAGGGCCTCGCGCTCTTTCTCGCCGGCCTTGACCTCCTCCTCAAGCAGGACGCTGCGCTCAATAGCCATGTTGTATTTCTGCTCCATATCCTCCAGGGACGAAGTGGTGTGGCGGGCCTGGCGTTCATAATCATCGTTCGCCACTTCAGTGTCACGTAGTTTCAACTGCAGCGTTCTACTGGTGTCTCGCAACGTGGTGATCTCCTTTTGCAGCGCATTCTGAGCCGCGTTGGCCTCGGACTTGGACTGTTTGAACTTGGACTGCAAGGGGGTCCGTTAACCTTGGAGATCTCCAAGCCTCCCACGAGGGAGCACGAGGGATCAGGAACTCGTGAGGCTCACCTTCCATTCATCGACCTCGTATCTCAGGTTTTCCAATTTCTCCTTCAAGACCCGCTCCCGCTTCTCCGACGCCTCGATGTCCTTCTCCAGCTCCGCCTCGAGTTCGCGGCTGGAAGCCTGGAATTCCGCCAATTCGGCTTCCAGCTGTTCATATTGCGCTTTGTAGTAGGCGAGCTGGTCGGACCGCGAACTGGTCCCGTTGGGGCGGGCGGACGAAGAATCGTCGGCGGACGGCATGATTCGCGCACCAGCAGACGAAACCGGCGTTCGGAACGCACGCTCCAGGGGACCACGTCAGAAAGACCCCGGGAGAAGGGGGGAGGACACCCAACGGGGGTTTATGGATCGGTCGGGCGATGAGAAGGGGACGCCAGGGTCGAGGGCATGTACACGCGGGCAGTCACAACAACCGTGCGTGAACTGGTGGTGATGGCGGAGGGGCCGAGGCGGTGTCGCAGGCAGCCGGGAACGATTGCGACGATGAGAGATCGTGAACGGAGGGCAGAAGAGACGAAGCGACGGTGCAACCCCGGTTCGCTGACACGTAGCCGAGACCGTTCTGGTCTCCGTAGATTGACTTACCTTAGAGGACTCCCTCACAGAGGGAAAGGGCTGGGGGAGGGGGAAGAGGGGAAGGGGAGTTGTTTTGAGGGGGAGGGTAGTTGGGTAGATGGATGGTGATGCTATCCAGAGCGGACGGGACGGGCGCAAGATCCAATCAGCCAATGGCAGCAGCGGCACGGGGTCAACAAGCGCTTTTACCGGTCGTGACGGGTAACTTACGCCCTTGCCGGTTGCGGCCTGAGGTTGGAACATCAATCAAAGCAATCCATCCAAACATCAACATTCGTCTGCCTGGGCAACACGGCAACCACCGTTCCTGCATCTCGAGTCACCGTCACGCTGTCTCCTCACGTCCTATAAAGTACCGGTGTGTCGATATGCCCTCTTCTTGGGAGCGTTTTTAGTCACTCGAATGATAGTATTGCCTATCCGCCCCATGTAACTGCCCACTATATATTTTCCCAATTTTGAGCATCACCCCAGTGGGTGTATCCAAACCTCCAACCCATCAACTAGTGCGTGTCCATCCAGATGACCACCTCATCCAGCGAGTCTCTCTCCAGTCGAGCGCGACGATTGGTTTGCTGCTGGTCGGCTGCAGGAGAAGTCTGAACACCAATCAGATGGTCATCAGTCGCCCTAAGCCACTCTCGGCTCTGCTAGGATCTGGCTCGTGACCGTGAGCGTAATCTCACCTCCTACAAATCAACCCCATCGACCGCTCTCTCTTGAACTTAGATATGGGTCATGACTCTTGCCGCTCCCATCAAAAGTGGCATCGTGGTTGTGTAACCTGCAAGCGTCGCCATGTCAATTATGACGAAAGCCCGCCATGCGGGTGCCGGGAACAGCGTCCGAATACGCCTGTATCAGTTTTCGTCTCTAAGCGTCACCTTCAACTTCAGATCAAGCCCGGCCTTTCCTCTCCAATGACAGAGAGAAGGGGAAACACCCCGCTTTGCCAGGCGATCGTGGCCGGTTGGACCTCTAACCCATGCGTCGATAGCCGACGGCGACATACCGGAGCTGCTGTACCCCGTGGTCCAACGACGATAGAATCTGATAGTAAACGGCCCCATTCTTGGCCCCCAGCATAAACTTCTCTGATATGGCCTGTCCGCGCTTGCCACGATGCTACCAGTGTTTCGGACCAAGACAACCCTAGTCACGAACAATAGATCAACATAGCCATCGAGTATCCCCCTTGCGTTGAGCGACCATCGGTCTCAGATTCATGCGATCTTCCAGGATGGGTATGAAGCCACAGTGATGCCAATGCGGAAATCATTGGCGTCAGTACCATTCCCGCTTGAGCGGTCCTGCAATGGTCCAGGGGCATGGTATCATACATTCCGAGCTCATGCGCGGATGTGTTCTCGACTGCTCGCGAGCCGTACACGCGGCGAGTCCAGAATACTGGGAAGCATTAAAGACTGTCCTTGCCGTACTCCGTAATTCAAGAGAGTTATAAAATCCCACCGACCGTATGTATCAAGGGTATGCTCTGGGTTGGCTCCATATGGCCGGGGACGGATAGATGTAGGCCTACGGCGGACTAGTCGGGAGAGTTGCTCAAGAGAAATGGACCAAGGTATCCATAGTATGATGGCCCGGAAATATAATGCGCGATTGGCCAAGGGCGTCTCAGGTCGAATCCTATAGCGACGGAGATGCAACTCCTCGCCCAAGAGGTTACCCCGGTGCGAGTAGGATCTGATAAACATTCCCATTATATTAAAGTAGGCCCCATGATACCTTATAAATATCTAAAATTATCACCGTGTGCGTGATATCAAACCCCGATTCCAATCCCAATCTTGGTGCCTTAACGCATCAACTGAAGCTGAGCAGCCCCAAATATATATTCGACCAAGACCACAACCACATCGCTGCGCCAATCTAACTGCCTCATAAGCATCATCTTACCGTTTCCATCCCGTACAAACAATTAACCAAATCCTACATGCTTGTCAACTATCCAACATGATGAAGCTGGAGCCGTTTTCCCTGCGCAAGATACAATCCCTCTCATGATCCGATAACCCATGGACTGGCGGGGAACTATGCATATCGTGGACTAGATGCCACGCTCATTACTCAGGGTGCTTAACAAGAATCATATACCAGAGGTGGATATCGGATACTGCGAGGGAATTCGGGGATGTGAGTGGTGAATAGTGGGAAGAGTTATGAGAGTGTTGAGTGGAGGATGTGCGTTGACTAGCTCGACTGGGTAGATTAGTATCAACTACCTTGTCTCTTCTGAATATAGGGGATATGCATTGACAACACTGCCATAGGATATGGCATACAGCATAGCACGTCCATTGAATTTGTTTTCAGATAATACCAAGGATAGTATGATCCTGCTAGAACACCGTCTGTGTCAAACATAGTAGCGAAGATAGTTAATCAGTCACAGAATCCAGAGCGAAAGGGAGACTAACTTACATGACATAATCATACGATCGGACGAACATGTCAGTTGTAGAAAGCCAAGGGGAAGTATCAAATGGACAAGAAGGAGAAACGAGAGAAGGTAACAAAAAAGTGAAGGTAGAAAGGAGTTGGACAGTAGAGAGTGTGGTGGCAAACGCCGGGCAAGATACCTTGTTTTCATAGGGAGGTTCCGCTGTTCCATACGCAGGTGGAGTAGTAATGCACCACACAGCACATTGGTTTGATCAGCAGCACTGGAGGAGCTGGTGCATATACTCTGTCTGTTGGTATTTGGGGATAGCAGTCTGTTAGATGGGATGTTGAATTGAGGTGGAGGATTGGCTTGTTGAACGAAGGAAGGAAATTAGTGGCTGGTGCTTGTAGATGCTTCTATTTGGTGGCTGGGAGAGGACGGAGTCGGAAGACTACAACTCTGCAAGGCAGGGTAACGGCATTTTGATATGGTTTGATTGAGGGTAGAGTAGTTCAAAGTATAATTCACAGCCCGTGTTCTGGTTCCATCAACCTCTGGCATCGTAAAGCAGTCTCCTGATGGAAACCAGCTGCATGAATGCTTCCCTTCCATCACATCGAATATACAGTGTGCACTGGCGCAAGACCGTGATGAAATATGAGCCGACTCAGTCTGTTGCTTAATCGACGAGCATGTAGAAGACCAGAGTGTACCGGAAAAGTCGCAGCTGCTAGGCCAGCCATTACAGGCAGTCTATTGTTCAGAATTCGCCGGGACGACCATGGCCAGACTTAATGTGCAATATTCACTGTTCCTGTCATGACCCACGACAACACGGAACAGTCGTGACTGTGATTTCAGATCCCATGCTAACGCTGCTTGGTAAAACGACAAAGCAGAGTAGGGTGTTGAGCAATAAGCCATTTGCAATACCCCTAGTGCTGTTTATGCGTCTTGTCAACCTCCTTGAAAAGCTTTGTTGAATCCTGTCTCGTGGCTATATCCCATCTGCGTATCGATCACCTCCCAGTACTCAGCTGCTCTAATCCTGGCTTGTTATCTGCTGTCATCATCTCAGTGCCGAGCTTCTCTGAATCGGTTTGTGGCCGCATACCGCCTCTGCTTCACCACTTTTTGCTGAGCTTCTTTGTATCCAGTCTAGTGACAGCTTAAATCATGGCGCCGATTGATATCGAAGAAGTCCGCAGAAGGATTGAGGCTGCACAGTTGGAGGCCTACCAAAACCAAAACCCTGAAACAGGTTGGATGCCTCCCGTGCTTCATTATCGGCCTTCTCATAAGGAACAGAGAATCAGGAACAAGACACCACTCAGAATCGAGACTTTGTCAGACCTCATCTTAGCGCCGCTGACCTAGAAGTAATCAAGCTTTTGGAAGTCGTGCGTGATATAGAATGGGTCACCAAGGATGGCGTAAGTTTGGTGCGGAAGATTAAGTCAAGGGAAGCGACAACGGCAGCGGTGCTATACCGACGCGGTGTTGAGGTTCCACCATGCACCCGTTGCCAAAAACTTGGTCCCTTTGCACGCTGTGTAATTGTTCCTATGTACCGTGGAAGGTCCGTGCATCGCGCGGCTTGCTCCAACTGTATCTTCTACCACCATGGAACATACTGTTCCCACAGGCAGGAGTTCCAGAAGACAGAGAGACAGGATTGGACGTTTGCGGACAGCGAGTAGGCCGTCCTCCGACCGCGTCAAGACACCAGCTGACACTAGATGCTCTAGCCATGTGTTGGCGGCCGGCGGGCTACGGGCTGCCTTACGAGCAGCCGGTCAAACCGGAGTCGAATTCATCAACGCCCAACCGGCAGCAGCTTCCGCAACAGCTCAACCGGCAGTAGCTCAACCGACAGCAACTCAGCCTGCAGCAGCTCAGCCCGCAGCAACTCAACCGGCAGCAACTCAACCGGCAGCAACTCAATCGGCAGCAACTCAACCGGCAGCAACTCAACCTGCAGTAGCTCAAGCCGCAGCAGCTCAACTAGAGGAGGCGCAGCCCGAAGACTTTGAGGCAGAAGCGCAAACGAACATGCAGCCAGAAGGGATGGAAATGGAAACGGTCAACTTTGATGAGTATGGTGAGTATGTCCAAGAGCATACCGATCCCCGGATGTCGGGGGTACCATCCCTCAGGATGTTAGACGGACTTCTCGGCATCAGGCAGACAGAAAAAGATCCAGGCTGATTGCATAGCTTTAGTTCCCGATGCACCGGACCCGGTAGTGGCGTCACAATCTCAGTCGCCCACCCCGCAGCCCGACCCGCTCGGCTTGTGTGCGTACCATATCGATGATGAAGACGATTATTGGAAATTTCGGTTGACCCCTGCAACTCCTCGTGACGACTAGGAAGTGGGTCATTGCAGAGACAGGGCGCACTGCATCCTACGAGTGAAACCGTGAACTTGAGCTATCAACTGGTGCGATGATGGGGCCAGGTAGATTTGCCGTGGATCTCTTTTCCGGTCTGATATGACGATACTCTTCGCCTCATTGTGGATGTTGATAGTGAACTCCAGAACACGGGGCAGTTTGTTTGTTTCTCTTTTCTTTTCGTTGTGTTTGTTGTTAATCATTCCTTTTCGTTGTTTTTCATTCTTTTTTTTCTTCGTTTCTTATTTTATGTGAATGTAGTTAGCGAGAGGCAAGCACCAGCGAGGGCTGCCGTGCAGATAATGATACAAGGGGTAAGGATATAATGCATGGAAGATGATCGTAGGTGAGCGCGGTGACGGGAAGTTCATGGCGTTGTTGTGTTAAGCCTACAGCCGGGCGGATGGGGGCACGGGCCAGGAGTCACGTGGGCGGATAGGACCACACGCGAGGCTCTCAGACACTCACCATCCCTCTCACTTCCTCCCGCCATGCCGCCTGTCCTCCCGGAGCCAGTGCTCCTGTGCTGATTCTCAACTCTTTCTCCGATCTCCCCCAAACACCTGCCGTCGGGATACTGACTCCCGCGTGCAACACCCCCTCCTCCGGTACGTCTCCCTCCCCTTAGTGCCCCGTACTCTAGAGTGCTGCTGGAGATCCCGCCACAGCCGGGGCTCCAGCCATACCCCAGGCCTGACGCTATATCCACGCACGACTTTATCCCGGGTCCCCATCCTCCCCGGGGAAGGTGCTTCCACGCACTCCCTGAACCCCCGTTTCCTCCTGCTCTCCATGATGTCCCCTGTCCTTAATTTTCCTGGCTCGGGTGTCTTTTCCCAATGAGAGTCGTGAGTTTCTTCCCCGATGACGCTGATGCACCCTACTAGACCCTCCACCCCCCACCATCTGTCGCCATGGCGGACCCCACCGATCTGAACCTGGATGCCCCCAGTGATCTTCAGGACATTCCGGACATGTCCATGCAATTGCTTCCGCCTCCGGAGGGCACCTATCCTGACAAGTAAGTATGGCCCGTTCCCTTCCTCCCCCTCCTTGCCACCTGTCGGGTAGCGGACCGGTCCGCTGTGGCTCCATAGTGGATCTGATGGCTCACATCGTGGTGATCTTCAAGAGCGACGCTCCTCGCCGCTGTGCAGGCGCACGGCAAGGCTCATGGATACAATGTTGTAGTCAAGTCGTCCAGCACTCCCACGGAAAAGAAACCGGGGCGGACGGCCAAGGTTTGGCTACGGTGCGATCGCGGTGGCCACTATCGCCCGCGGAACGGTCTTACGGAGGAGACCAGGAAGCGGCGGCGAACATCCCGGTTGATGGACTGTCCGTTCATGCTAGTTGCAGCTGGAACTCCTGGCATTTGGACGCTGACCGTCCTGAACGCCACGCATAACCACGGCCCGATTGTCGAGAAGCCTCGGCAGGTCCCTCATCATAAGGTCCGGAAGGGCCAGATCGCAGCGGTGCCCTACGATTGGCCGCACGATGCGACGCTGACCCCCTATACGACGGCGTTAGTAATTATAGACATGCAGAAGGACTGTGCGTATTATCCCAGGCTGTCGTGTGGGTCCCTGGCCGAGTTTTACTAATGAGATGCCAACACAGTCTGCGTGCCGGGTGGATACATGGATATTCAGGGCTACGACATATCGGCTAATCAGGCACTAATTCCGAAACTGCAGCACTTGCTGAGTGCATTCCGCTCGGCGGGGTTTCCCATCTACCACACCCGTGAAGGTACGAGCAACGCTGGACCTTCCCCTTTTTTGCATTGCTGACGCTGTCCAGGCCATCGGCCCGATCTGTCGACGCTGTCGAGCAGAGAGGCGTACCGGTCACGGAATAATGCTGCAGGCATGGGGATTGGGTCTCCGGGACCGCTGGGTCGTCTGCTCATACGTGGCGAGGTGGGTCATGACACCGTCGACGAACTATACCCGATTCATGGCGAGCCCGTGATCGATAAACCAGGCCGGGGGGCATTCGCCCATACGGATTTCGAACTCATCCTCCGCAATCGCGGCATCAAGAACCTGGTGCTGACGGGGGTGACGACGGATGTGTGCGTTGCGACGACGATGCGCGAGGCCAACGACCGGGGGTTCGACTGTGTGGTTCTGGAGGACGGCACGGCGGCCAGCGAGCCATCTCTCCATCTGAGCACGATCGAGTCCGTCAAGATGGAGGGCGGGATCTTTGGGGCAGTGGCCAAGCTGGAGGATGTGATGCACGCGGTCGAGAACTTCAAAGCGGTGACTGTGAAGAAGCTGGCTCCACAGATGGGGGTGTGATTCCGATTTATGATTTTCTTCCTCAGCATTGACTTGGCGAAATTGGCTTGCGCATTAGCGGTGCAATGAGCCGGATAGGGGAGTCGTTTGGGCAAGATTATGACGATAGATATGAAATAACTTATGGATTATGCATCATGGTATCATACGCAAACCATGCCTTACTAACGCCTAACCCCATAACAACAAAAAGGAAAAGAAAAAGGGAAAATTATAACCACTTCCTCCCCGCCGCCGTAACCCTCCCCCGAAACACCGAACTCTTAATCTCCATCCCCTGTCGATAAAACGGACTCATCACCGTCTTGACATAATTCTCATACACCTCCGTCATGAACTGCCGCACGGCCTCCTCCGTCTGCGGCGACGTGGGATTGGCCGCCACCGAGCTCGCCGACGCGCGCGACGAGCTCCCACCAGATCCCAGCAATAGTGAACCCGACATCGAGCCCCCGGCCCCGGCACTATTGGAAGGTAATTGCGGCGGTTGATGCAGAAGCAGGAATCTGGCTCCGGAGGGAGTCAGAAAGGCGGATATATATGCGCTTGCGGGTGGGTAGGTGTCGATGTGTTTTAGATACCTATTCCAGCACAATCGTTAGCATTGATCATCACCATCACCATTATCATATCCGACACTATCCATGCAGGTCCAATTGCCCATGCCCATGCGCACTCCGCACCCGCAACCCCGACACCACCATAACCAGGGAAAAGGAAAAGAAAAAGGAAAAGGGGGAAATTACATATTCCCATTCATCCACTGCGCCTCCTCGACGACATCTAAACTCGAATGAATAATGAATTGGTTCATGTATTGCGCTGTATCTGGGAACCGGAAGCGGGCGATGCCATCGCCGCCGGATTTGGATGTTCCGAAGGCGATGTTGAAGAGGGGGACGTCGGTGGGGGAGAGGATGGTGAAGTAGTAGGACATTTTCCTCGCTTTTTCTTTTGTTTTACGTCTCCGGTTGGGTCTTGGTGGGTGAGGGGTGTAGTAAGTGAGTGGGTGAGTGAGTGAGTGGTACGGGGAATGGGGGAATGGGGGAATGGGGGAGATCGGAGGTGATGCGGGCAATCATGGCAGTAATTCTACTGTTCGGGCGGTGTTTGGATGGGATGATAGATGGGTGGGTCACGTGGTGATAAGATGAGATCGACACGTGATGAGCGCATCATACTTTCCACTCCATCCATCTTTCTAGTTCATCTCTCACATTCAATCTCATTCCCTCATACCATACCTACCCTACAACCCACAGAACACAAACAATGCCCCCCCCACTATCCTACGGCCTCAACCTCCCCACTAAACCCACCTCCAAACCCAAGCCCGGACTCAACCCTCTTGGCGGCCAAAAACGCAAGAAAACCATCTTCGACGATTCCGACTCGGACACTGAATCTCCCTCCACCACCAAGAACAATAATGCTGGCAACGAGATTGAGATCTCGACGATAGGCGGGATCGAAGAATCCAGCACTTTCCCAACCACCGGGAAAACCCACCGCGAAGGAGGCGAAGGGGACTCACGACCGCAGAAACGCAAACTGCTTGCGCCTGGAGCGACGGCGGGATCGAAGCCACCGAATTTGAAACCGTTGAGTAAGAAGTCGATTTTCGCGGATGATGACGATGAGGAAGATGGTGCTGGGAAGGGGGAGAATGCCACAGTCTACGGATTAAACCCGTCGTCTACAAGCGGCCAGAAAAAGGAATACACGAACTTGTCGGCCCTGCATAGCAGTCGGAAACATGCCTCCGAGGCAGAGACCCTCGATCCGTCGATATATTCCTACGATGCGGTGTACGATAGTCTACATGCGAAACCGGACGGGAAGAAAAAGGCGGCGGCGGAGGAGAAAGGGGCGGGGAATGAAGTGCCGAAGTATATGACGTCGTTGTTGAAGAGCGCGGAGGTGCGGAAGCGGGATCAGATGCGGGCGCGGGATCGGCTGTTGGCGAAGGAGCGGGAGGCGGAGGGAGATGAGTTTGCGGATAAGGAGAAGTTCGTGACGGCGGCGTATAAGGCGCAGCAGGAGGAGTTGCGGCGGGTGCAGGCGGAGGAGGAGGCACGGGAGAAAGAGGAGGAGGAGCGGCGGAGGAAGAATGGGGGGTCCGGGATGGTGGGGTTCTATCGGGATATGTTGTCGCGAGGGGAGGAGAGGCATGAGGCGGTGGTGAAGGCTGCGGAGGAGGCGGCGAAACGGGTGAAAGATGGAGTGGTGGAGGAGGGGGCGGAGGAGGAGGAGAAGAAGAAGAAGGAGAAGTCGGAGGCACAGGTGGCGGCGGAGTTGAATGCCAAGGGGGCGCATATTGCGGTCAATGATGAGGGTCAGGTGGTGGATAAGCGACAGTTGTTGTCGGCGGGGTTGAATGTTGCACCGAAGCCAAAGGCCGCGCCGAAGGATGCGGCAGCGGCAGCGGCATCGCGGGCATCGGTGCAGGCGAGGTTCGGGGCTCAGCGGCAAGCCGAGCGGGGTGGCCAGCGCGCGCGCCAGACGGAGATGATAGCGTCGCAGTTGGAGGAGCGGGCGCGACAGGAGGAAGAGGCCGAGGCGGCGCGGCAGAAGGAGATTGCGGAGCGGAGTCGCAGTCGCAAGACGGAGGGCGAGGTGATGAGTGCGAAGGAGCGGTATTTGGCCAGAAAGAGGGAACGCGAGGCTGCGGCGAAGAAGGCGTAGTGGATGTATTCTTATGCATCGTTGGCGTTGGTCTAGTTTCTGTACATTATATGATATCATGAATGATTGCCAGACAGGATGGCTTGGATTTGCTGACATACGAGGACTGATTAGCATTGGTCTAATTGGCAAGCCCAAACCGCCTAGACCATGATCGACAACGCTATCGAACCCTAGCAAGAATGGCATGTCTGATTGTGGTACTAACTAATAGGTTACAGCCACTCTATAATTCAATGTCGTTACTCGTTAATAATCACAACCTAACGCCAGGAATGCTATTCTGACTCTGTTGTCTAATAAATGCACTGCATCTGTAAGATCCGAACAAGAACGCCATCTGATCATGCGGTAAGGGCAAAACTGAGCCCCATCAGGACCATTCCTCCAATAGCGAACCCCGTGCACATTCCCCGGTGGTGAGTCAGCGTGAGTCCCTCGCTGTATAGTTGCAAAGCAACGGAGACCATGACCCCCGCTGTGGCGGCAAACATGCCACCGTACACGCCCCATGACGGCCCGGTGGCCTCATCGCCGTTGGCACGACGAGCCCCCCAGATCCACAGAGCGGCCAGGGCAGCGCCCGCCGGTTGACTGATGCCGCCTAGCAGGCTCGACCAGAACATGGCCCAGCCGCGCGAATGAAGGGCGAGGTACAGAGGCAGGGCCATGGCAAATCCCTCGCTGATGTTGTGGATGAAGAGAGCCAAGAAAACGGTGAGTCCTAGAGTCGGGCTTGCATGGTTGGTAGCATAGGTGATAAAACCCTCCGGCAGCTTATGCAGGGCGATGGCTATCGACGTCTGCAGGCCAATTGCCAGAAAGGCGTTCTGTGGCACATGGTGGTGGTGTTGAGGATTTCCGGGCTTAGTTCCATCCTCGGACGTCGCATCCTCGTCATCAAGGTGTCCGGTCCGGGACGAGGATGAGCTCGCTTCATGAGGGAGGCTGTGCGACGGCAGGCCTGCCTCCAAATCCTCCGGTCGTGTCGAGTCGATTTGTCCGGCGATGCTGTGGGGGTGCGGAAGGGGCGGGCGCACGGTGCCATCGTCCGCGACAGAAATTTCCGAGCCCTCGAGCGTCTTGGTGCACTCGTGCCCACAGGCTTGTGAAAAGCCAAAGCAAGGGCCATTTTCATCGCAATGGGGTTTGACTCCAACAACAAGACGGCTGAGGCGGCGTGTCAGGCGGATACGCAACGATTCCTCGTGCAACAAGGCGGGGTCTGCCATCGTAGGGAGAGTGACAGTGGCCGGGGAAGACTTGTACGACCGCGTCAAAAGAGGAGTCCGTTCGCTCATGTTATTCGAGTCGTGTGCATGCAGATGCCCATCTGGTTTGCCACCATGTTCAGGATCGGAGCCGGCGTGTGGCTCATGGGTATGGGCACAGTCGACGACATGAGACGGAATGTACCGATGTAGAAGTGCCGACGCCAGACGGATGACAACTACGCCAGCCAGAAAGAGCCCGATCAGGATGTAGGCCGCCAGAGAGGGAGACAACCCGGCCCGGATAAGGTATCTGTGGGAGGTAGGGAGCATGCTGTATAGGGAGGTGAAGAGCTGGCGCGGTTAGCAGTGCTCGAGGCATTGGAACAACCGGTAAGAGATACCATGACACCCGCGCTCAGACTGAGCGAGGCAGACAAGAAAGCATTGTTATGGACGATCTGAAAGCTCTTGCGGCGAGAGAACCGCCGCAAGATGAGATCGATGCAAATGACCGACGACCCCAGGACACAGGCTGGACTATATAAGCTAGTGGAATCGAAGATGGAGAAGTAGACTTACCCACGCCCGACACGGCGCTCATGACCCAGCCCCGAAGGTCATTGCTGGCGGCCATGATGGAGAAAGTGGGGGATGCCACAAAACGAGGCCAGACGGGAAAAGACTGGCGGATGAAAGAAAGAGTTTCTGAGGGAAGAAAGAGAGTTTGGGGGGACTTCATGATATCATGTCACGCGGCGGCGATTAGATAACCCCGGCGGGCGAGGACCTTGCGGGCCACCCCGGGGCCTTAGCCCTGCGGCCCTCCTCCAGCCTGGCCAGGCACTGCTGGCCCTTGCCTTGTCTCGCATCGTGGGCGATGGATTGTTCTCCATACACTGGCAACGATGCGGTTTTTCTAGGGCTCGACCGGGAACCAGCCGGGCGGGGTGTAAACGGACATTTCTAATGGCACGACAACCATCCGCTGCTGCTGCCTGTCCTACTTTCCAGCCCCTTGTACAACTCATCATGCCTCTACGCCCCTTTCTCCCGCTCTCCCTGCTATCCGACCCCAAGGTCCTCGGGCTAAATTCTTATTGACCGTATGCACGCCACTCCACTGGACGAGTCAGATGACAGTTCAAACATACGATATCGAACAAGCGCAGCGCCACTTTGACGCACAGATATGAATGGATCGGAGTCCGCAGGGGATGGCGCGTAACTAGCTCTATGCATCCGCCATGGAGCTTGGGCTCATGCACGCGAGGCGTAACATGGTTGGCGGTATGCTTGCACTGATCAGGCCAGAGACGAGACTGAGTCAATATTTCTTGCCGGTTGCTGGTAAGGAAGAGAGGGACACATGGACACATTTGACCAGCCAGTTATCTGTGGTAGTCCTTCTGAAAGATATATTACATTACCTCAGTATTCAATTCTCATGCGCATAATCTGGCTGTCGTTCAGAGGGTCTTCTGACCAAAGAAGAAATTATATGTTTTAGACGTAGACCTCTGCGTCCTGTTTACCGTGAGTACGCAGATTCTCATCCAAGCGTCGTAGTGGCATCTTCTTTAGTTGCCAGATATGTGGGCTTGGTATGCGCCGTCGATATCATAACCAGGTGTTGATCTCTCCAGAAAAGACACCAGTGCAAGCAACAGCATCCGTGGACTCTCCCTTAGTTGAATGCACTCTTCGCAAAGGGAAATGGCAGGTTTTGAACCAAGAGACGGCGGGGTTGCTGGTGGGTTAGTGCGACGACTGGCTTGAAAGGGCACGATGAATGGTCGGTCAGAGTGAGTCTAATACTTTAGTGATGCGTTAGTGGGTCATCAAGCACCAGTAGCACTCTAGTTTAAGCGGACATTGACATACCCCGAGAGTCTAATCCTGCCAGTGGTCAATGCCTGGAAGTCATCGGCCAAAGTCGATATTTATATCTCTCTTTGTTGCCTTGTCAAACATCAGATGTAGCACTGGTTTCCGACGACAAAGGACGGAGTCTGTCACAGCAGAGCTTGTCTGTCTCGTCGCCCATCTTCTGATGCTTGTAAGGTAGGTCAGGGAATAGGTCCATTTCATGTGATAATAGTCGAACACCCTGGATATCCGTAGACTGGGGTAATGAATTCTAGTCCAGAATCATTCAGTCGAGATTCCCCTCTTGTCGTCGTTCAGATAAGCTGCAACTCTTTACCACCACTCGGAGGATATAGAGGTGATACAGATGCAACTCCATCCATCCTTCACTTAAAAAATGGATATCATTGGAAGCAAGCCGAGTAGCCAGGAGAGATGGGGAACATCCGTACACCAAGGTGAAGGACAACGTGGATATGCCCCGAGCAGTGCAACCACACGCGTCGCACAGCCTGATCCAGCTATGAAAGCGAGTAACCTGAGGACGCCTCGAGGCTGGCCGTCGGGGAGGAGTGACGTACAACCCGTCACATGATAGAGACCAGCCAGCACTTGAAAAACATCCACTCGATCCTCCTCCATCTCGGGCTACACAGCCATTCGACTCGATACCTCACGAATATCCCTTTGTCCGAAGGTCATCTTGCCATCTCGCATTGAAAAGGACCAACAACCCACCCAACCGACTCGAGGATTCTCTTCATCTGCATCCTCTTCTCCCGTATCTTTGGACCAAAGCAGGTACGCAACAAGCAACCTCAATCATGTCTCCCACCATCTCCCTTGGTAGTCTCCTGGTTCTGATTCTCGTCTCCACCAGCTCCGCCATGTCTCTCACTCGCTACACCGCGCCCATCCCCGAGGGTGCGAAAGTGGTTGAGACGCGCGAGCAGCTCAACCAAGCAGCCAGGCAAAACCCCCAAACTGTCCTGTATGATCAGGATGGTGGCTACATGTTGAAAGACGAGGACGGAACCGTGGTGGCTGTCGCCGCTGACTCTCTGTGTCCTGAGTTGGACCAAGCCGTCGCTGAAGTCGAGGCCAAACAGGCACAGGAGAAGCTGGCTGGCACTACTGGAGACCCAGGTGAAACCAAACGAGACGTCAATGATGACCTGGGTGCTAATCGTCCCCTACGGTGTTCTCATCCTAGATGCTTCAATTCCGCCATCTGTCTGACCTATACCGATTGTCACGTCTGCTTGCGACATAACCACTGCATTTGAGGGGGTGTCTGGACTGGTTGGCGTGGAGGTATCGGAGTTTGATACGTGGTGGCTTGCAAGGGTGGGAAGGGTGGGATTGGACTGAGTATGTGACAACTGGGTGGTCTGGGTGATTCGAAAGTCAGGTGCACAGGCAACGAAGGAGGCGAATCTGGACAGATGACTTCCCATAGTGCATTTCTTACTGAGCTTGGTATGGGAATTACATGATGCGCTGTCGACTTTCTAGGGCTATTGCTTATGTGTCGTGGTTTAAGCGAGTAAAAGTATGGCTTGGTGCTTCGATGCGTATCGAAAATGCGTAGAGGCTACTTCTAGTCTTATACAAAGAAGGCTCTAGCTACACATCCGCATTTCCTGTAGCCCATGCCAACAAGATGTGCACAAGGCACAAACCATTTATACTTTCAGATACATTAAGTTCAGTGACAAAAAAAGGAGCATTAAGTGCTTTAAGGCTTATGCTGCCTCATATTGTTCTATATGAGGATGTTGTAACCGGCTCACGGCGATCTACAAAAGGGCTGCATCGAAGAACTAACAGTGGAAAAGCAATCTAAGCACCTATCGTCTGCATTATTGGCAGGAGTTATACGGAATCAAGCCGAGGCCATCCGCAAAGCAAAGATAAAAATATCATTCGGCAATCGGATTCTGAACGCTACGCTCAAGAGCTTCGTCGGCAGTCGGACATTGAGCATCCAAACCAATAGCTTGGTTACAAATGTCAATAAAGTGTTCCGTCGTCATCATCCTGGCGATATTCAGTGGTAGCGTGGAGCAAATCCTATCCGAGAACTGCCTACCCTCTTCTCCCAGGTCTTCCACCCACCGGAGCAAGATGCAGGTGGCTTGAAAAGGCGCCACGTACATGCCTACCAGGTCTGAGGCCATAATTGCCCTCTTCAACTCGGTAACGTATTCGCGGACGGAATTATACTCGTTGCGTTGGAAGCCAAGAGCTTTCTCCCACTTCTCCCTGGCCGAGTGGGCATCGGTAATTCGGACGATGACTTCCACGGCATTCAGGTATTCGACTGGGGATCGAATATTGTAGCAACCCCAGCGAGGGCTGTTACGGATCTCATGCGACACCCGGGACCTCAGCCAGTTCAGAACACATCCTGCCAGATGCTTCCAGTATTCGTAACCTTCTTCATGGGGCTCAGGAGCGGGAATTTTTGGCTCGACCAAGACCAGTAATCCCAGGCGCTGCAGCTCAGCCTTGACTTGGTTCATCCATGGGATCATATGCTCAGGACCCTCCAAGACGTCTATCAGGGCCAGTGGAAGTGGGTTCTCAGTCATTGTACCCGCAGACTGAGGTAGAAGGCTTGCCTGAGTGATCCTGAATATCTGCAAAGACTCCATCCTGGGAACGGCGGCGGAAGGTAAGATGGCTGGTGGACAGAGAGAATCATCGCGTAGGGCTGAAGGGAGGTTAAATAGGCTCGATGGACTTTCACTGTTTCGGGAATCTCCATTGTTTGGGGCTTTGCCTTGATGCTAATCTCATAGCTTCAGGCATTTCCAGAAACTCATTGAAAATAAGGTGAAACCATTGTCTAGCAGGGATAGGAAGCCGTAGAGCGATGCATCAGGAACGGTCATCTGCCCGTGGCGGTCATCCGACCAGCTCCGACGTGAGACCGGCATATAAAGAACCCACCAGCGCCTTGTTCGGGCCATGTCAGCTATCGCATCGCAAGGTTGGTGGAAACTGGCCAATTTCTCTGTGGATAAGGGAAAGACGGAGATGTTTGGGGATTTCCCTTTTGATCGCCGTATACTTCCGATCATCTGATTGCCGCCCGCTGATTGGCTTTCCGCTTGAGCTTCAATTTTACCCTCTTCGGCATCCAGGATTTCTCCTTCCGACCCATTTTCTCCAATCCGCCGCGCCCTTCCTCCGCCCTCACCCTCGACTTCTTCCCCATCTCTCCCCGCTCTTCTCGCCTCCTCCTCCTCCTCCTCCTCCTTCTCCTCGAGCCTTTATTCCTCCTCCCCTCCACACACACCATGTCCAAGGCCACCATTGCGGCCATTGCCGCCGCCAGTGCGGCCACCGGCGCCGGCCTGACGGCTCTCCTCTACTCGTCCCCCAAACCTCAGCCTCAACAGCAGCAGCAGCAACAGATCTCAATTTCTCCACCTCCCTCCTCCACAGCCAAGCTCCCCGCCCCTCAACCCGCTGCTCCCTCTCTCGCTCCTAAACCCACCAGCCTCGCCCCCGTCGACCCAGCCGGCATCTACCAATATGGCTTCCCCGGCCCCGTCGCCGACACACTCCTTTCCGCGCCCCTAGCCGGCGCGTACGACCGTCGCATGCGCAACCCCTCCTGGGTCGCCGAACACATCACCCCTCAATCCCTCGCCCAGAAGAACGCCGACCGCAAGAGCAGCACCTTCTACGAAGACACCACCATCCCGCCGCTCTTCCGCGCCAAACTGGCCGACTACTTCCGCTCGGGCTACGATCGCGGCCACCAGGTCCCCGCCGCCGACGCCAAATGGTCCCAGGGCGCCATGGACGCCACGTTCGCGTTGACCAACATGTGTCCCCAGGTCGGAGAGGGCTTCAACCGCGACTACTGGGCGCACTTTGAGGAATTCTGCCGCGACTTGGCCAAGAAGTATCCCTCCGTTCGCGTCGTCACTGGTCCTCTGTACCTGCCTTCCCGTGATCAGGATGGCAAGTGGCGCGTCTCGTACGAGGTTATCGGTAACCCGCCTAACGTTGCCGTCCCGACCCACTTCTATAAGGTGATCTATGCGGAGGAGAGCCCGGCCACGGCTGGAAAGGTCGCGCTGGGCGCGTTCGTGCTGCCCAATGCTCGTATCTCGAATGATAAGCGGTTGGCTGAGTTTGAGGTGCCGTTGGAGGCGGTCGAGCGGGCGAGCGGTTTGGAGTTCGCGGGCAAGCTGGATGCTGGTCGTCGTAAGCGTCTGTGCCAGGAGGTCAAGTGCGATGTTGTTGTCCGCGAGTTCAACAATGCCAACAAGCGGTCTTAGGCGTGGTATAGTGTAGATTGGTGCCTGGATTGCTGTGAACACAGCGAGGACGGCGTTTCGCCGGGCCGGGGAACCTATGATTATTGTACTCTAGACTATTATTATTCCCTCGTCGGCATTGGATATTATTTCGGCTACACCACTGTATAGCTTAATACGGCATTCATATCAAATTGAAGAAAAGTCTCCAAATGAATATGGTCTAGATGCTGTCTCGACAGCCACCCCCCAACGATATAAACCCAATGCAGTCGATAATATACACATCCACATACAAACCCATCACATCACGCCTCACCACCCCAACTCCACGCTCAAACCCACCCACCCACCCCCAACACCCTCCCCCCCAAAACAAAAACCACCATCAACACTGAAACGCGACCCCCGTCTTCGTCGCAGCATTCCCACCCCGACCCGCAAACCCCGTCCCCTCGGAACTAACCGCCACCAAACCAGGCCGAATCCCCTCCTTATCCTTCTTTTTCTTCTTCGCTGAGCTAGAGTCTTTCGCGTCGCTTGACGGCGTAACATCCGTCTCACAGACGTAGCAGAGAATCCGCCCATGTAGGGCGGCGGTCTGCTCCTGTTCTTCTTTAGTGGCGTGCGGGTCTGGCGCGTCGTGCGGAGTCATGAATTTGGTGACGCATGGTTGGCAGATGACGTGGCCGCAGGGTTTTGTTACTATTGAGTTATTATGTGTTAGAATTTGCCGTGGACAACTTGTAGAGGGGCGCAGAAGGGGGGAGGGGAGAGCATACGCATTGCTTTGAGCCCATTGGTCAAGGTCTTCTTGCAACTGGGACACACCCGGGCCATAGAACCATCAGAGGCTTTCTCCTCAGTGAAATGGACCTCAACTAGAGACTTGAGCGAGTAGGGATGACGATTAGAGTCGGTAGAAGCCGGACAGATAGGGGACAACTTGACGGCCTTATTGGCGGCGATTTCATTCGGATCGGTGGTAGGTGTGAGCGAGGGGACCCAGAAGGATGGAAGGGCCGATTTATTCGATTCCTGGTGTAGCAGCGTTAGCAATTATCCCTTCCTGTTCCTAATCGACATAGACTGAAGGAGAAATAGAGATAGAACACACCTTCTCCCTCTTCAACTCATCCTTCAACCGTTCCTGTTCCTCGCGCGCCATCTTCGCCATCTCCTTCTCATCCAACTCAAACACCTTCTTCCGCTTCCCATCAACTTCTACCTCTCTCGCCTTAAACGCCGCCAACGCCTCCGTCGTCTCGGCTTTTCGTTTCTTCGACAGTTCAGCACCCGGTGTGCCGTTTTTCTTTGCCGCTTCTAATCCCATGCTCACGAGCTCAAAGTCGTGGAGTTCTCGCGTTCGCGCTTCTTCTAGTGCCCGTTCTTCTTCCTCCGCGAGACGTTTCTTGGCTTCATCGCGCTCTTTTTCGAGTCGTTTGATTTCCTGGCGCTGGGCGAGAAGGTCGCTGATGGCGCATTCGCGACAGAAGAGGTCACCGTTGGTGGCGCAGGCCACGACGGGGGCGCGCGCGGGGTGTAGACACAGGCGACATGAGCCGAAGGGGAGGAAGGAGTCGCGGCCGATGACGCCGCGTTTGGTGCCCCAGTTGGAGCGGAGGAGGTCGCGCTCGTAGGAGGTGAAGTGAGGGAGGGAGGTGTTGCGTTTGGAATGGGCCATGGTAGGTGTTCTGGGGTGTAAGAGGATTAATTGGTTGCGTTGGTGTTCATGAATGGAGTATTTGCGCGGAAGATATTGCGGAGTGGGGGAGGAAAAGCGGAGGTCGAGTGCGGAGTACGAATGGGGGAAGGCGAAGAGAGAAGATCGTGGGGGAACCAATGGTGATGAAAGATTAATTACATTAATGAGTAGACATGCCAATAAGAGAAACAAGGCAAAAATGCGATGGTGGAAGAAAAGAAACCAGGTGAAGCCGGCGAGAGAAAGATGAAGCTGGATGGCGGCCGCGGATTATGTCATGCCGTCTCTCGATGGCTCCGACTTCATCTCATCCTCCTCGCCATGTCGGCTCTTCCTGCAGTCATAAAGGAACCAGATACCACATTAATATCATAATATGTTCAAGTCCAACAAAGGAAGCCAGCCGTCAGTCATAATCATGAGTCGTCAAATCCAAGTGGAGCATAATCTGGGAATGGCATCACCGCTTTAAAGCCTCATTTGATGGCTCTCTGACAATCGCAGCAGACATTGTATTCGGGCCCTCTCTCCCTCTTCTCGTCCTTCTCCTTCCTCTGACATCTCTTGGGATGCTTCTTTCGTGATTGTTCCCGCTATCACATGAGCATGTTAGTACACGCTGGCCTTGGATCAATGCAGGGGTCGTAAACTCACCAGCATCTTGTCCTTCATGTACACACCCACGAGGTTGGTCTCCTGAAGGATGTCCCAACAGACGTCATAAAAATCCTTCTCGGGATCAATGCAATCTGGATTACGTTCCTCGGGCTCCTGGCGTGGCTTCTTTGACATCGGCCGGCTCTTGTTCGGCTGGTCCTTGGACCGATGAGGCTCGACGGCTTTGTCGCCTGTGCTTGCCACCTTTTCGAGCGCCGCTTTAGCTTCTTCGGAGGCCGCTCTAATCACTGCCAGAGTCTCGTCCCACAAACTGTCATTGAGATGCTCTAGCGTCGAGGCCTTGGAGGTTGAAGCGATCCAGGCTTGTTTGGCTTGTTCGAGATCATTGGTGGCCTTGGCCGTGTCTCTCAAGAGAGCCTCCATCTCTTGGGAAGCCGCCCTCGCGGCCTTTGTGAACGCTTCAGTCTCTTCCGAGCCAGCTGCCATCACCGCCAGGGTCTCATCCCACCAGCTCCCCGCGAGACGCTCTAGCTTCAAGGAAGTCGCCGCCACCGATTCCATCCAGGCTTTCTTATTTGCTTCAAAATCCATGCTGTTTTTATCCGTATCCAGATCTTTGGAAGTCGTCTCTTGTGACCCCGGAGTACTTGGTGTTGGGGGCTTCCCTGTTCCAGGCAGATCAAATTCACTGCTGGGGTTGCCTGGAACCGGCCCTTCTTTATTCCCTATTGGGGCCTGTTCTGGCATATTGGTCCTGACGGGGCCACTGCTTTCTCCCAGACTACACGGCGTTGGAGGCATGTCAAGTTCTCCGATTTCATCGGTTTCTGTGGGATACTCATTGCAATCATGGTGCTCAAGATAGTCCTTGCTTTCTGCAAAAGCTAGAAGTCTCACAGGGAGCGGAACGCCGCCATCTTCGGTATCTGCCTGGCTTTCAATGTCGGTATCAATAAGCTCTTCGCCTCTGTGGTCGCTTTCTGAATCTTCACCCTCGGCCTGTTCTCCAGGTCCGGAGAAATCGGTGTCTGCCGCACAACTATGGCCATCGCTATAGTTTGCCTCTGACCTGAGTTCGTCGTCAGGTGTCTCACTTCCGGTCACTTCAAACGTTCTGTCTCCGTTACTGGACAGGCTGGAATCATGATCGGCCGCAGTATGCTCCTCGAGCCTTTTATCCTCGCCGTCAGTTTCCGATAATGCCTGCAGAGTACATGAGAAGATGATGATTGGAGGCCTGAAGAACAACTTTGAAGCTAAGAATCGTCAGCTAATGGTCTCTCCTCCATAACCATAACGCTGATAGCCAATACAACCCTTTCTTTAGCAGACAGGCACTTACCGATTCGCCTCTCCAAATAGGGAGGATGTTCGCGGCCTTTGAAGGCATCATGAACCCGCACTTCAATCGACACATAGATTTTCAGAAACCAAATGGGTGACACGCTATCGCAGATCACAAGGAAAGCCTCGAAAACACTCTCGAAAGCATCAAGAGCTAGGATCCTTCCGAGACCTAAACAGCAACAATCTGATCAGCATGACTCGACGTGAAAGCAGCCTGCGTCCACGTAACCGACAAATCAAGGACAAAAACAACAAAAGAACGGAAAACATACATCTTACCAGCTCTACACACGTCCTCACAACCAGATAGACATACCCCCCCGTACAAAGAAGCCAAAGGCATATGGAATACCCCAAGGCCGCATACACCAGCAACTTGGTCTTGATCATGATGTCTACCGATCCGGAAGGAACCGTCCGCGGAACTTAGCTTGTATCCGAGATCAAGTTCCGCAATACGCGGAAGACCCCAGAAGATGGAAAAGCCACGTCTGGGGAAGCAGCAAGCCACCACGCCACCAGGAATGAACGAACGAACGAACGAACAAGAAAGGCCTAAGCAGTCCACCTTTAAAACAACTTAATGAAGAAGGGAGAAAGAACCCAATAACCACACCAGGGCAGAGCACAGCAGAGCAGAAGAAGTACACTCGCGTGCGCATCAAGCAGCACTCAGCATAAATCCGGCACGCGCCACCAATCCACCATTAAAAAGAACCACAGTAGCAAAGCGCGAAATCCCAAATCCAAATCAAAAGCAAAAGAGAAAACGAAAAAAGCAAAGAAGATCCCCAGCACATTTATAAGAAAAAAAGTCCACCCCTCCCAACGAACCAAACCAGTCATAGTTCGAACAGCACAAGAGATGACATTCACATTCACCTAGGCTCGCTCCATCCATTTCTTCCGTCATCTTCTCTCAATCACAACGAAGAAGAAGAACAAGAAGAAGATTCCGGCCTCTTGTGTCCATGTGACTGATTCCCTATACTAGATGTGATGGGAGACTCGAGTTTCAATGCTCGAGTCCGCGCGGTGATTTCAATGATTGTACACGCTGGTAAGGAAAGGTGCCGTGGAAGTGAAGGCCACGTGATCGGTGCCTGATGGTGGTGCAGGGGAAGTGAATGCGGGTTACCCCGAGGAGCTAGGTGATGGGGACGGGTTGGGTCGGAGAATGGAGATGGGTTGTCGGTACTGGCCTGGTGTCTGCTTTCTAGGGCCATATAGCATGGTGTAGGGTTGTATCGTAGTATTTGTATATGCTTCAGCTAGGATTTTGTAGCTAGCTTGTAGGTAGGTACGTAGATAGTGACCAATCCCAGAATTCCCGACCATATCACGCCGAACATAATCGCCAGAGAGATCTCATGCACTGGTATCGCAACCCAAGAGAAACAGAAACGAAGATAGGTAGAGAGGATGAGATGAACCGCCCAACCCCTACTCAAACACAATGCATACCCAGGAACGACCCATGTGGGAGATCCAACGAAAAGGAGAAGAGAAGAGAAACTGGAACATGGTATCAAGGTCGTAACGGCGCGGACTCGATCTAGGGGAGCCCGCGCCCTGATTCTATCCGATTTGACAGGAAAAGAGACGTAACGTGACAACTTTAAAGCACATAAGAGGTAGTAGTAATACGAACGAGAGAGAAGGACAGATGCAATGAGATGGAATGGAATGAAAGATGATGAGGGGTATAAAGAAACGAAGTCAGTCGTAAATGAAAGAAGCAAGAGGAGATTAGAGGAGTCTTGACGAGGGTGAGATGAGTTTGAAGATTATTTTTTCGACTTTCCATCCGGTGTTTTCTCCCTTAGGCATTCACAGCCTGTGGGTTGGCGGAAAGTTTCTTAGGCGTGGTCTCGTCCATGGCGTTGCTATCGTCAGTCACCGGCGCTGGGGATGGGTCCTGGTTCGCCGTGACGAAGGAATTTTCCGTCACTTTGGAGCTCGAATCGATGGTCTCATCACTGTAAAACCGTGGGGGCAGTTCCTCCATCTCTTCGGACTCTTCAATGTCATTGACGCTATCCCGGTTGCCGGGGCTCATACTGCGCAAGGACTGCGGATGACCAGGATGCAGAGACTCCGAGGTGATGGAATTGGCGCTGCTGGTGATAACTGGATCGGACGCTCTGGGTTCTTCCGATGGGGTCGGTTTCCGGAGCTTGAGACGTTCCTCAGGCGGCATGTTCTGCCACTCGCTGCCGAAAGTGACAATCGATGCCTTTTTGCCGTGGACAGTGAAGCTGGCCGACTTCCGAGAGAGTCCTTCACCTTCAGGCAACAATTGACCATCCTCGAGCGCGGCCATGCCAGCAGCCGACTCGCGTGACTTCTTGCTGCGAGGATGATGGCCATGGTGCACGCCGGGCGCATCTCGAAGAGTCCGGTGGAGACTGCGGCGAATCCGACTGGAACGGTCCAGCTGAGGCGTCTCTTGCGAGTCAGTTGGGTTCTGATCGACGTCGCCATCCTTGATGACAAGAGATTGTCTCTTGGTTTGGGGCGCGGTATTCACCTCCAGCAAACCAGCCTCACGAAGGATTCGCTCCTCGCCATCATCGAAGCTGCCAGGTGCGGTGATCTTGGAGGCACGCGAGGCCAAACTGGCAACGTCCAGCTTGCTGGCAGCACTGAGCATAGAGGCTTCGCGGGTCAATCGATTCGTTGGCTCGGGAGAGCTAGACTTCGTACGGGCCTTGAGATCGTCCATTGAGAGCCGTCGACCGGCGCGGGAGCCAACCTCCACCGATGTGAAAGACGCTGGAACGCTCGGTCTCCGCAGGTCCTCTTCTGCAGCGGGTTGTGGTGCTGGTGGTTGGGTGACAGATGGCGACTTGACGGAGTCAGGGTGCGGTGAAGGAGGCACAGTCTCTTTCATCGGCGATGCCACTTTCTCCTCCGCCGTCTCATCGGGTGCTTCCGGTTCGGGTCCGGCGGTATCCATAGGAATATGCAGCTTCAAGCGCTTCTGGTCGGCCAGAGACTGTGCCCCTCCTTCACCTTCACCCAAGTCACGAACAAGCACCTCCCGGTAGCATCTGGTACGCCAGATATCCTGCCTCACCCATTTGAGCTTGGCAGCCATACGTCCCGCAGCCATGATGACATTTTCTCGTGCTCTGGAGTGCACCGGGGTCAGGACTTGCAAATGCCTCGCGTTTCGCAGCAAATCATCCAGCTGCCGTTGGCTGACAAAAAGTTTTTCGTTGGCCTCTCGGATCTTCTGGCGCATCAGATGATCCCGCGCGACAATCAGGTCTTCGCCCATGTCGGCCTCAGGGTTCGGGGAAGGGGGTTCCATGTCCGTCAAGGAGACACTAGAGCCCCGGCGGCTCATCCGGTTCCGCTGCGCTTCGTAGTCCGTAGCCATCATGCCCTTGCTTCGGACGCCCGTGGTTCGGAAGGCTGCGGCATAATTCAGCTTTGCCAGCCAGTCGTTCATGTCCGATTCGCTATTGGCCAGGAAGACCTCCTCCAAGGCGTTATGGCGGACAAAGACAAATGCATGCTTGTGCTTTTTGTAACTGGAATCCAGCAAGGCCACTGCATCATCAGTCGGCATGATGCCGTCCGGTTTGAAGTCGGTCAGCGGTGGTTTGAAAATGACAGCTCGACGGCGGCCTTCTTTGAGGTGTGACTCGTGCTGGTGGATGAGCGATTTCACCCAGTTAACGTCCCGGAAGAAATACAACTTCGAGAACGTGAGGAGGGCACCCCATTCTTGCCATGGCGACCGAGCCTTCTTCTTCTTTGGGTCCTTGCGCCAGAGCAATCCCACCTTGGCTATTCTGATATCCACCAGGCCTGGGTTGGAATCAATCGGGTTTTCCATGCTGGAAGGCATAAAGGCATCAGGCCGTGAACGCAGGGAGACGATCTGTAAGACGGCCGTTTTAGAAAAGGCACGATGGAGGCTTGCAATGTCCGGCGGGCCTTCCGTCCCATCACAACGATAGGGGTCGTCCAGGTTCATCACATCCTTGAGGCTGGGTCGGAGCGAGTCAAGTTTCCCGTCCATTATGAGGGTGTAGGGATCCACCGGTTCCTTCGTGGAACGGCCGAGATGGTCTGAACTGGCAGTCTTGAATAGAGCTCGTCGCGGCTTTGCGAGATGACGTCCGTTGGGGTTGGTGTCTTCGATGTGAATGAAGGGGGTGTAAGAGATGTTCTCGTAAAAACACTCCAGGATATCTTCGGAGATGCCTTCCCCGCGGGTGTTTTTGACGTAATCCGGCTTCTGCATCTTCCGCTTATTGTTCTTGTTGAAGACATCGGTATGTAGGATCAGAATCGAGAATGCAATGAAGTATGCCTGGTCTAGATGGGGTTAGAGTATTCACCACGATTCGGTGCCACAGGGACATACCTGTACTCGCAAAGATACCCGGGTTGCACTCGTGGTATCTGTCTGCAAAGCTCTGGATGAAGCGGTCTATCTGCTGTGTTTCCTTTGGTAGTTCCACCTCCATCAATAGTTTCCTAATGGCCATATCAATGGGGTCGCCGAAGAAGGAGAAGCCCCGCATGTACTTGCGTAAGGCGGTCTTATAGAATTCGTCGCCTGACTGGGAGAGGACGCTGGCAATTACCCCCTTGGGAACAGTGGCCTCAAGCCGTTCAAGGTACGTGGCCGGAGTATCGCCTTCCTGCCTCTCTGGATAGGATGGCGACTTGGAGACCGGGGTCTCCGCGCCTCTGGCCGCAGGGGACCCACTCCTGGGGAACGGGGGTTCGGAGTTCTGCCGAAGTCGTTGCGGGATGTTGAAGATATCGCCAAAGCTCTTACGGCCACTGGTTGAAGTGGACGTCCGCCCCGACGACGTGAGGTGAGGTGACGGTTGTTGCTCACTATCCCGTATATTGGCTAGGGAATCCAGCGTAGATGATCGAGCCCGCGTGGTGGGAGGGTTGCGATGTCGAATGGAAGGGGTCGAGTGACTCGAGTGGGCGGAATTCGCCGAGTCCTTTCTCAGCAAAGGAGGTCGAGGAGAGGACACCCCGGCCGAGGAACGCGACGGTGATGGCAGCGGTGAGACGTGGTCTCGATCTTGATCATCTGAAATGTCCGATGTCGGGACCGAAGGGCCAGGCACTGACTTGGGCATCCGCCCATTGAGCGATTGCGATCCGGGCGGTTTAGGGGGTAATGGGAAAAGAGGGCCCTTGTTCCTCTTCAAGCGAGGCATACGAAATCGTTTTGTGCTAGAGATCGAACCCTCGCCCGAAGGGATGCCACGGGCAGCTCCATGATCGCCGCGGTCTTGGTCAGAACGGGAGGACTCCGAAAACCGCGCATCCGTCACAGAGGAGCGGTGGGAATCATTCAGTTGCTCCCGGCCATTGCTCCGTATAGACGTAGTCGACAAGCGACCGGGTTCCTCACCACTCACTCGCGATGCCGGTCGACTGGGATAAACAGTCTGTGACCCAGTCGAATCCTGAGCGATATGTCGGGGCTTCCCATTGAGGCCGGATTGCTGTAAGGGGAGCTCTTCCACCGTCGCATTTTTCGTTTCGGGGAAGAGCTTGAATTTGTGCTTTCGCTTAACCGGTTCCTCCAGCTCATGACTTGTCGGCGCGGTCGTGATAATGGTAGGGGCTAAGAAGCGCAGCGGCATGGGAGCGTTAGTCAACAGGACAAATCACCGAGAAGGCAGGAATGGGAAACAGAGATATTCTGGGGAGACCAGTGTACTTACGCGGGGGTAGGGACGGCACCGGAGGGATCTCCTGCTCTCCCTTAGCGTAAGTTTTCGACAATTGCGGGTCCGACGCATGACGAAGCCTCATGAAACTGAAACGGTTGATGCGCCAATTTGGGCCGCTCCCCGGCAACAGCGAGTTTCCAGCGTTTCTGGGCTTTGTCGCGGAGTCATCTCCGCGACTGCGACTTTGGGTCAATCTATGGTCCTCAGCCCTAAGCTCATTATGTTCGGCATCATCTGGGCCGACCAGCGACGGGGAGCGTGGAGCGGACTCGGAGTGTCTGGGGGCAAGGGCGGTCGTGGAGAGCGTCGGTCGAGGTATCTGTTCGCTGTGACGGGACTGCGGTGGATCAAACAAATAGCTCCGTCTTTTGGCTTCGTTGTCGGAGGAGCCGAGGCGCAGTGCTTTCCAATGCATGGTGACGACGTTTCCAGGAATAGACTTTATGTAATCCTGCAGCGCAGCGTGCTTGAGCGACCCATCCGATGCTGCTCGATTCTGGTTGGCGATCGTCGTACTGCGGGAGGTATATCCAGGCTTCAGTCGGATTTGCGATCAGAGCTATGGCGACGGCAAGGCCTAGGAGGGTTGAACGAAGATGTCACCGTCGAGCAGGCCACTTTGCATCGCGAACCGGCCAAAGGGGAAAGGCAGGGCAAGTTGGCAGCGCAAGGAGGTGGGGGCGAGATCGCTGGGCGGAGGAGCGCGGTCGTAAAAAGGGGGGAAAGGAGGTGGAGGTAGTCAATGCCCGACGCGAAAATTCAGTGGTGCGGAAGAGTTGTAGGGATCGCCAATTGAGGGCCGTTACATCGCCAGGTGTAAAGGCGGATGGCAGAGGTATGGGATGGGGAGGGAGGCGCGTTGAGAAATTGGAGCCGTGGAGAGAATGACAAGGAAGGTGAGGGGACCAAGTACACCAGACAACCGGAACCTGGGACGCGGTCCGGAGAATCAAGGAGGGGCAGGGCAGGGAGAGACGATGAGTGAGGAAGAGCGACGTAGTGAGTAGTTTAAAAAGAAGAGCAGGGAAAGACAAGGAACGGTATGGGTGGGCAAGACGATGGATGGGGGGGAGGAGGAGGAGGAGGCGGCGGCGAGCGGGCGGGCTAAGAATAACGGGAGAGCCGAGACAAGACGAGACACTCACTCAGCGAGAGGATGAGGAACTGCAAAAGAACGGGCCGAACTCTCTCGCTGGAACCAACCACACGTGCCAGTTGGTCTGCCCGTCACCCTCTTTGTTGGGTATTTATATTGGGATGTTTTGATGTTTTGATTCTTGAATTAATTTTACTGGCATGCCAATCCAATTCAGTACGACATCCATGTCTTGTCATGGCATTGGCTGAATCCGTATTGATGGGATACACACACATACACACACCACATCCACGAGCAATGATCATGGATAGAATCAAGCCCATCTCCTCGAAATCTAAAAATGTCTGCGGTCGGGTCTGCAGGTCATCGGGAGGTTTTTTTCCAGTGGGCTGTTTCTATCTTTAACTACGAAACAGCCCCTAGATGGGGGACTAGCAGGAACTCAGTACTATGGGGAAATTAAATCCTGGCCGCAATCCACCCCTTCTATCTAGTTCTGGGTTCCTGGCCACGCTAAGCGCAGGACCCTTGGCCTTTGGCGACCTGACAGCAGGGCCATCATGAAAAGGAGAACATCCTCCTTCCTTTGTATAGCTGCAAACCTTGCAGCTGGATTCGCTTCCCCAGCCGGCCCCACGTGACCGCGGAAGGTCTGGCCACGTCAGGCCCCAAGGCCATGACCGGCGCTGGCGTCATCGCGCTGCATCCGCCCGGACAAACAAACTTGATTTGCATCGTCTGGCTTGCCGTCTGATGCCGGCCAAATCCCCTTTCCTGCCATGCGCATACCGGCTCCTTCCCATTGGACTGGCTGACTTTTTGCAGATGTTGTAGTACTGTGAAGTAGTTCTGGCCCCTCCGAACCAAGGTTCCGGTTAGGAACCGAACCGCATCTGGCCGCTGACCTGACCGCTCCGCCCGTTGCACTTCCTTTGCAGCCGGTCAGAATGTTCGATCGTATATGCCTCTCAGCCGATTTCCATGGTTGCGGTGCACGCACCACAGTTAGCTATGCTACTAAGACTACCCATTGGCTTCTGTTTTACGATGGCGTGGAGAATATCTTGGTGTGAACTTATAGACAGGAAAACAACAGCATTCATTTTTATTTTTTTTTCCCCATAGCAAAGATTCAGGCGATTGATCTATCAAGAACCTCAGGTACAGTATAGACGGAATAACGCAAAAGTGATCGATATCTCTACATTGTAACACCAACCCAAAAAAATTCCTTGGCACTAGAGCAGAGACAAGGATTACCGTACAAAGGTTTGCTGTTGGAGTCGACAGAGGTCGAAAGGCCATTACGTTGCCGGCTCCGATTCGTGTTCAGGCTCTCGCTAATTTGTTTTTCGAAACGAAGCAGCTCTGGACTGAACTGCGATATAATTATCCGCTTGGGTATCCTTAGGATGCTGGGGGAGAAGGATGGGAACCCATTTGTCTGTCGAATCTATTGCGTACACTCGGTGGGCCAGCGTCAGTTACTCCCAACTTCTGACGTGGCTGGGGTATGGGGCTCTGTGGGACGATTCAGCGTGGAGCCAGCATATTTCCCAACAACTGTTGAGTCGTGAGACTTTCTAGAGGGCTTTATAACGAGTACCACATAGTTATACTCCAGTTAAAGTGTCGGAATTCAGATATTTGTCGGACATGTTGACATGGGGACCTCGATTGAAGACAGGTGGGAAGCGGATTTGTTAAGGTGCATTGCTTCTGGAAAGTTCAGATGAACACGAAGTACCCCACTCCCCTGAAGATTTCTTGTATGATAGGGATGTCTGTAAGTATGTACTCTCGTCTGTTTAGGCAGCTACTGTAGTCCCCGTTCGTTGTATAGGTGAGGGTTTTCGAGCTGCAGGTGTCAACAAGCATCAGTACATTTCTTCTCATGAAAGGCAGAGTAACTTCTTGCTTATACTCACTCAGCTTTCTTCTAGTATGCCTTGTCAGATATGCCGGGGAGAGGAGACAAGTGTTGTCATTCTGCTCGGTACTCTTCGGCCAGGCCGATGCAACTGGGCTTCGACTGGGCCTTGCCTATCCTGGCAACTGTGACAGGCCACTTTGGCCAAAGCGGTTAGGCCCACTGGCTGCCCGCAGCGTTGGACTAGCCGGGTCTGGCTTAGCTCCCGGGCCATCCAATGCGGGCATCCATTCGATGCTCCCGACTCGATCATGGCTGCATTCGCCATCCAACTTGAGTCCCACCGAATCGTCTCCAGCTCGTGCTTGTGGCGGACATAACCCCTCGGTATCTCCGGCATGGCCTGGTTGGCCATGTGCTGGGTGCCAACCATCGATGGACGGTAACTCACTTGTCCGGGTGTCATGACTCAGCCTTATGCGATAACTAGTTAGTTAAGGTTCAGACTTTCACATGTCCGAGCTCGTCGATTCGATCGCATCAGCTACACAAGGACAGTTGGAAGGGAGCCGAGTCGCCATGCAAGCTAGCTTGATCGTGAAACACGCTCCGATGATCGGTAGGGTCTAGAGCATTTGGAGGTTCCACGACGGTCTACTCGGAATGCCCCAGGCCGCCATGCCCAAGCTGTTGGTGCCTGAGGCACATAACACTGCCTCACCTCCACCTCACGAGTCAACGACTCTCATTCTTTCTCTCTCGCTCTCTCGCTTTCTCCTCTCAACTCTCGTGCACTGCTTCCCCTCTTCTCACCATCGCCCTTCGCCATCCATCCCGTGTCAATCTCCCATCCCTCCTTTTCAGCATCCTGAAGGAGATGACTCGGTGACTTCTGCATCATGCGTCATCTCTTATCGTTGCTCGTGCTTCTGGTCGCATCGGTCGCTCTGGTCTCCGCCGTCCCCGCCGGCTCCATTATCACTCCACAACCGCCCGTCGAGCCCGTCCACCTCCTCTCCTCGCAATCATCCGACCCCCGACGGCCATGGATCCGGCTCCGGGACTGGATCATCGAGTCCATCTGGGGAATTGACAAGCCCTCGGCTTATAAATTCCCTCTCCATGAGGCCCCGCGTGGTCGCTCCCCTCCCTCCCGGGTCCTGGCGCGCTACGGCAGTGACATCGTGCTTCGCTTCAGCCTGCGCAACGAAGATGAGACGGAGGCATTGGCCCAGGCAGCTGATATTCTATTCCTGGACGTGTGGGCCTCTACCCCGGCATTCGTGGATATCCGCCTGGCCGAGGAAGTCGTAAGTGGTCTTCATTTTCCGACCGCACGTGCTCGAGTCATGACTGATCCACCTTGATACTGGCAACAGATTCCCTCACTACTAGGATTGTTACCCGACTCCCTCCAAACCGCTTATACCCCACTGATGGACAATCTGGCGGAGATGATTTATACTTCCTACCCAATGCGAAAGCCGATAGGGCTGGAAGGGCAATCCACCGTTGCCCCCTCGAGTCGATCTGCGGCGCATTTGGGTGACCTCTTTTTTCACGAGTATCAACCTCTAACGGTCATAGTTCCCTGGATGCGGCTACTGGCTTCGATGTTTCAGTCTCACGTGCGCATGATCAGCGTAGGAGTGTCCTACGAGGGTCGCGAGATCCCCGCACTCCGACTGGGCGCCGGCAGCTCCACCGCAACGTCAGGGCCTCGTAAAACGATCATTGTAGCCGGGGGCAGCCATGCCCGCGAATGGATCAGTACATCCACGGTGAACTACGTAATGTACAATCTCATTACTAAGTACGGCAAATCCAAGGCCGTCACCCGCCTTCTGCAGGACTTCGACTGGATCATGATCCCTACCCTCAACCCAGATGGCTATGTCTATACCTGGGACACGGACCGACTATGGCGGAAGAACCGACAGCAGACCAGTCTGCGCTTTTGCCCCGGAATTGACCTCGATCGCGCCTGGGACTTTGAGTGGGACGGCGATCGGACCCGCTCGAACCCGTGCTCGGAGAATTATGCGGGAGACGAGCCCTTTGAGGCCATGGAAGCCCAGCAGCTAGCCCGCTGGGCGCTCAACGAGACACAGAACAACAATGCGAACATCGTGAGCTTCCTCGACCTCCACTCCTATTCGCAGCAAATTCTCTACCCATTCTCTTACTCCTGCTCCTCGGTTCCCCCCACCCTTGAGAGCCTGGAAGAACTCGGCCTTGGCCTAGCCAAGGTCATTCGGTACGCGACCCATGAGATCTACGATGTATCTTCCGCCTGCGAAGGCACCGTCACCGCCGGTGCCGCGGGGGACAATCCGGGACGGTTCTTCCCCATTAGCGGCAGCTCCGGAGGCAGCGCCCTGGACTGGTTCTACAACCAACTGCACGCGACTTATTCATACCAGATCAAGCTGCGCGATCGCGGCAGCTACGGCTTCCTCCTTCCAGCTGAATACATCATCCCCACCGGCAAGGAGATCTACAACGTTGTTCTCAAAGTAGGGTCCTTCCTCCTGGGTGAGAGCTCAATGGACATGGACTGGAAAGAACTCTACAACCTAGAAACGGAGACTGATCGTGATCTCGTCCTTGACAACAAATACGCAAGCTTCAATGCCTACCCCCCAGCGGATGCAGAAGAAGCCAACGCCCAACTACCTGACCTCGACGATGACGATGACGAATGGGAGGAGGAGGTGGTGGTGGAGGAATCAGATTATCGGGCCACCGAACACTCGTTTGAGTTCCGACGATGATATTTTTACCCACGATTCACCCACCTACTCACTCATTCTCTCCTGACACCGGACCTTGATGATGACCAGTAATGACTAATGACGGTTTGCGGGACTGGTTGAGTTCTTTCTCTTATCTTTCGTTTCGTTGATTTCCTTACCGTTTAGATAGTGGTAGTACCTAGTTAGGGACATTCCATACATATACATAATGAACCGAATCCATTGCACTGTACTGTCGCTCAAAGTAACAGTATCTAAAATCGTAAACCCTCTAGGGCGGCTACGGCTATTCATCCTATCCAAACGAACCATTACGCCTCCGCCTCGATTTCGACTCACTAATTCAAAGAGCACGCATTCATTCCGAACCGAGCTTATCAAAAAAAGCAAACCGGTAAATAGCAACCAGCATCACCAAACACCCCCAACCACCGACCCACAAACGAAGAAACGCACGCACGCAGCAAAGAACCTAAAACAACCACGCCACAAACTTCCGATAAAACCAACTCGCCCCCTCATGTTTCTCCTCCATCATCGCCCTACGCTGCTCATACGCCTCTTCCTGCCGATCCACTTCATCCTTACCCGTCCAGAGATCCGCCTCGTAGGGATTGACGCCCTTGCATCGCGTGACGAGCTTGTATCCAAAGATCAGGATCAAGTAGAGCGGAATGCCCAGGTAGGCGGTAATAAAGGTTTTATAGTCGAAGGTGCCCCATTTTTTGTTATGGGTGAAGCAGTCGAAGCTCTTGGTGAGACAGATGATGATGCAGAAGGCGAGGGCGGCGTAGGAGCCCGCGGTGCCGAGCGGGGCGCGGTAGGTGAGGTCGGCGAGGGGGACGTTTTGGGCTTGCCGGGCGCGGACGAAGTAGATGTGGGTGACGAGGAGGGAGATCCAGGTGAGGAGGCCGAAGATGGTGACGAGGTCGACGAAGTAGTGGAAGACGGTTTTGGAGTCGCTAGAGACGTTCATGTAGGCGATGCAGGCGATGGAGGAGCAGAGGATGAGGGCGTAGACGGGGACGCCGCGGCTGTCGGTTTTGGAGAGGAAGGAGGGGGCTTTGCCTTCGCGGGAGAGGCCGTAGATGGTGCGGGTGGCGATGTAGAGGTCGGAGTTGGCGGCGGAGAAGACGAAGAGGAGGATGCAGGCGTTGAGGATGTGTGGGAGGACGGGGATTCCGGCGAGTTTGACGGCGACGACGAAGGGGGAGGCGGCGGCGGAGCTGGATTGGTTGGTGGCGAAGATGAGTTCTTTGGAGTTGTAGGGGACGAGGGTGCCGACGAGGAGGACGGAGAGGATGTAGAAGACGACAATGCGGAAGAAGGTGAGTTTGATGGCCCGGGGGATGGTCTTGCGGGGGTTCTCGGCCTCGCCGACGGTGACGCCCACGAGTTCGGTGCCGAGATAGGCAAAGGTGGCGGAGACCATGGTTGCCCAGAAGGCGTAGAAGCGGCCGGCAGCGCCATCGTCGATGTAGGTATTGAACGCGCCGGGGTCTTTCCAGTAGCGGAAGCCCTTGCGGTCGTGATCGGGACCACCACCGAGCATGAGAATGAAGGAGAGGAGGATGATCCCGAGGATGACGATCACTTTGAATGAGGACAGCCAGAACTCGAATTCGCCAAAGAAGCGGACACCGAAGTAGTTGATGGTTACGATGAGGACGAGGAATACCGTGATCCAGACGCCTGCGTTGACTCGGTCTGGGTGAATCCAGTAGGATATGACGAGGGCGCCAGCGGTGAGTTGATTGGGTGTGACAATGATGTACTTGAACCAATAGCTGTGAGACCTGACATTAGCGGGTGACGGGGTATTCTGGGGCTGAGGGGAGGCTCGTACGTCCACCCAAGGGCAAAGCCGAGAGCCGGGTCACAGAATCGCACGGCGTAGCCTGTAAAGCCAGAGGATAGTGGCAACCATGCTGCCATTTCACCGAGACCGCACATGACTAGGTAGACCACGAAACCAACGACGGAGTATGAGATAAGAATGGAGGCGGGCTGTGCGTGTCAGATCGGGGTCTATAGTAAGAGTGTCAGGATACCTACACCAGCCCTGGAGACTCAATCAGCGTGATACAAACTTGAAGACTAGCTATTCAACTTACTTTGCGAGAGCGGATCCCGTACCGATGATGAGGCCTGTGCCAATTGCACCCCCAATGGCTAGGCATCTGTCAGCCTGTGTGTTGTGTGAGGGTCCAGTTGGAAGGCATACCGATCATGGAGATGTGGCGGGCTTTGAGGGCACGATGGAGCTCATGGTCGCCCGGGACCTGCTCGACATTCTCCTCGGCGTCGAAGTTCGTGACGTATTTCTCGCCAGCCATGCCGGGGGGGGCATCTCCTTTGTGGCTCATCTCTTGTCCTGAGACACAGCCACTGCACTAGAAGAAAATAGAGAGATAGATCGATTCACAAGAGAGCTATAATGAAGGAAGGTCCGTTTCGTGGGGCGGGAGTGAGGTGAGAGAAAGAAAGAGCAGAGGTTGGAGAAGTAAAAGAAGGGAAAACAAACCCAGTTGGTATTGGTACAGTACTATACCTGCCTGAGCCGCCGTCCCAACACAAGTCGCCGAGGGTCACCAGGCTCAGGGTAACATCGAACCGTCGAGGACTGGCCGAGCATCAACATCTGATGCCGCCATGACGCTGTAACATGCCCGCCATTGGTCGGATCTGCCAAGCGCATCTGAGGCGGACGCTCTTGGCAGGATACCACCGCGTCCGCTTGGTGGTCAGGATCTATCTAGATACGCCTCCTCTGGCGTGGAACCATGGACCTCGAGGCTTCCAGGGAGAAAACATGGTAAGCAGGACCGGGATTGACCGAGAGGCCCAACCCCGCGGGGCACCCACACCGCTTGGCAGGCTTGGCGGGAGATTCCCGGAGGTATCTGTTACCTAACCCGTCTCCCGCCAAGAGGCCTATCGGGCGGGGTTTGCGATAACACGGTGCCGATGATATCCTCGGGCCTCCTCTACCAATCACGGCCCTTGTGTCGTATCGGCTCGCTGGGCCAAGTCTTCCAGAAGGTTGTCCGGTCTCGTCAATACGTTCGGCAGGACTCCGACCTGCCCTTATCCGGCACGCTTATCATTTGGTGACATGAAAGGCTTATGGCATACAGATGTTGATCAAATCTTGGCTATTGATGGTGGAGAGGCGACACTGGCTTATGCTAGTATTGTTTGTCTACTTGCAGAGACTGTCTACCTCAGCGTGAGTTTCGGTGATCCATAGCTGTGAAGCTTGCTCTCTAACACCCGACTTCTAGCATCCAAACTTTCAAGAACTATCCTTAGTCCGGTCCAAGGAACCCATGGCATCTCCAACATGCCTATACCAGATGCATGTTCCTCATCCAATTGTGGCCGTCAAGAATTCCCGGTCCTCACTACTCTGAACAAGATCATAGAACAACCCCTCCTTCTTCAATAGCTCGGCTGGTGGCCCCATCTCCGCAATCTCTCCCTCACTCATGACAATCACCTTATCAAACGATGAGATGGTCCTCAGTCGATGCGCAACCACAATCAACGTCCCACTAAACTGGGTCCGAATCGTCTCCTGGATCCATAGATCTGTCTTGTGATCCACAGCTGATGTCGCCTCATCGAGGATGATAATCTTCGGATCCTTGATTAGGATCCGTGCGAGGCAGAGGAGCTGCCGTTGGCCCTCGGACATGTTGGCTCCCCCCGCGCTAATGGGTGTGTCGAGGGTGAACAGGCCGGTGTTTTCCTCCTCTGGGCCCTCTGCAAGAAGTTTGACGCGTTTCAGGGCGTCGTTGAGGGTGGCTTCGGGAATTTGGTGGAAGTAGTCGAGGTTAGACCGCACCGTTCCGGAGAATAAGACTGGGTCTTGCGGAATAAAAGCGATTCGGGACCTGAGGGACTGCAGCTTGATGGTTGAGATGTCGATGCCGTCGACGATGATGGAGCCGGCTTGGTGTTCAATCAGGCGTAGAAGAGCCAGTGTTAGCGAAGATTTTCCGGCTCCCGTGCGTCCTACAATGCCGACTCTTGTGGCCCCCTCAATACTGCATGATACGTTTTTCAGAACAAGGGGCAGGTCCGTGGAGTACGAAACATCAAGGGACTTGACCTCAACAGCTCCCTTCGATGGCCAGTTGTCTGGAGCTTCCTGGCCGCCTTGATTTTCGGGCTCCATCTCGGAGTAGGCGATGATATTCCCTGCTGCGTTCATGTAGGTCTCCAGCATTCCGAAAGTGTTGATGGCCTGGAACACGGCCTGCGAGAAGCCCATGGAGAAGCTTAGGGAAAATCCAATCAGAGATGGGTCGATCACAGAACTCGATGACATTAGGATTATGCCCGTGCCGGTACTGAACAGAACACCAACGAGAGACATCTGGAGGCCCAGCCAGCGATTAAAGATATAAAAATGCCTCCTGGCTGAGGATAGGCTATCGAGTCGTTGATGCATCTGATCAGCCAGCCGATCTGTTGCGCCGAACGCCCGGATCGTCATGACCCCTGCCGCTGATGAAGTGAAATGCTCGAGGATATCAGCGGTTGGCTCTGCATCGGCGCGCCTGACTGTCGTTCGAGCTTTGATGTAGCGCTTGCTGACCACGGCACACCAATATAGTAGAGCCACGGTTAGAAAGCTCGTGTACTTGGATGTATATAGCCTGGATTATTAGTAGGCTATCCTGACCTATTCAGAAGCTAGATCTTACCCGATGCATCCTACAACCATCATCTGGACGAAATTGTCAGCAAAATCCGACATGGTGACAAGGACCTGATCGTCAACATGTTTAGCGTCCACGGTCAACCGTCTCAGTATCTCCCCGATGGGTGTGTTGTCAAGCCAGAGAAGAGGCATTCGAAGGACTCTCGACGTAACCTCCCGGAGTAGAGACTTGGACGCGCGTAGTGACCCTGCAAAAGTATACAGATTGACAAGAAATTGCAGTAGTACAGTCAGCAGCGAAATGAGCAGGTACAGATAGAGATACTGCTCTAAGCCGCTTTCCTCATTGGCAGTAAGTGGCGAGACATTCTCTGATTGAGTGACGCTCTTTGGGCGTGCTGAGTTGATACGTCCCAAAACCCTTGTCGTCAACGTACTCAGAAGTTGCTTGATCACGAGGCCCAGGAAATACATGATAGTGAATCCAAGGCCGCCTGCTGCGGTAAAGTAACTCTTATACACTTTCAGGTCCGTACGCGCGTCAGAACTTCTGGTCTTAGTCTTGGTGCGTGGACGTTCTTTTGGTTTCTCTTGCACCGGTGGGCCAGCTTCAGGAGGCGTCTCGGGCTCGACAACATCCCAATTTTCTTCAAGTGAGTCGGTGTTTCCTGCATACTCTATGGTGTTGTCCTGGACATGGACAATGTACTTGGTCTTCGGCAAGCACAAAGGCACCCGATGAGTTGCAAGGATCCGTGTGCGGCCTCTACAAAGCTCCCCGGTGAGTGCACTGAAAATCTCCCTGGAGACATGAGCATCGAGGGCTGAGAATATATCGTCGAGAACCAGAACTTGCGCACTGGAGTAGATTGCCCTCGCGAAAGAAAGTCTCGCGCGCTGGCCTCCACTGAGCTTGACGCCTCGCAGGCCAATCTGAGTCTCATCTCCCTTGGCCAAGGCAGCAAGGTCAGGATAGAGAGCACAGGCTTTGAGGACTTTCTCGTATCGTTCAGTGTCCATAGGGCTTCCAAACAAGATGTTATCCTTGAATGTAGCATTCTGGAGCCACGGTGTTTGGGATACAAATGCAACCGGTTGCCCATCAGCCATCGATGGTGCCTCAATTCGACCATCCAAGAGGTCGATCTCTCCGAGTATAGCAGCAAGTAATAGGCTCTTTCCGGATCCTGTTTTCCCGTGAATAATGCTAAGCTCTCCAACAGGGAAGTCGAGATTGATATTGCAGAGGGAAAATCGATGTTGCGAATTGGTTTCCTTTTCCTGCTTGATTTCTCCATGGGGTTCGTCAGATGGCCAGGAAACGGACGCATTCTGGAATGAAACACGGCCAGATGGACTGGGCGCAAGGACCCTCTCCTGTTCTGGTCTTCTCAGGAAATCCTCCATACGGCGTCCATTTGCCCGGGCGCCAAAGTAATCATGGAATACCACAGGGAGAAATCCCAACGTTCCCTGGAGGTGAGGCAGGAGCTCAATCATCGGAAATATTATGGATGGAGATATTGACCTCTTGGTGTATGCGTAGGTGCAAATTGAAGATGCTGCGACAGTGAACGGAGATGCAACACTCCATACAGATCTTACATTTTTGGCAAAAAAGCTCCTGCGTAATTGCTTCATCTCTTCTTGTCGAAAGGTCTCTAGACGCTCTTCCCATTGGGCCTCCAAGGCAGAGAACTTGATTTGTCGGTGTGCATGCATGGCTTCGTTGATTGCTTTGGTTTTCTTATCTCTTGCGCCTGCAAGTTTCTTCTGCGCCACGCGCTCCTGTTTAATGACGAACGTGTGTACCGGTACGCTTATTGCAGTGACTACCATTGCCGCAAGGGTGCTCTGCCATCCCAGTAATCTCAGGAGAAACAACACAGCAAAAACAAACTTGGAGAGAAGGGCAGGAATATAGTGGTTGACCGCAGTGAATTTGCTGAAGGAAGCGGTGTCCGATGAGATGAGATTGATGGCTTCGGGCTTTTCGGACGCTGTTTTTGAGCTTTTAGGGTCTTTGGAGTCTTTCACCTTGAGAGCTTTGAGGAATATTGCCATGATCAGTTGTGCTCTAACGGGGACACCCATTTGCGACCACTGTGTCCAGAGTAGATGATAGTGAATTAATGTTTGGCATAAGGAAGATACACTAATTCCAACCAACCACATCCAAGCATCATATGTTGAATCATGGTGGTCTTCCAGGCTTTTGAGCAACCGCATGACACAATAAGGAGATCCAAAGGTAACGATTGATCGCACAAACATAAGGATCCATTGTTTGGCAAACCCGGCAAACCGGTCGGTTACAATGCGATTCCATAAAGAGGCCCTAGAGGACATGATCAGAAGAGGTGGCTGGCTCTTTGATTTGGTACGGTAGTCTAGGACAGGAAGTTGGTCGAGTCCAACATGGTTTCCAGCAATACTGAGCGCACTCGTACACCAGTGCATGGAATACTTGTGAAAGGCTGAAGCGCTGTTTTCTTGGTCCACGGGCCTGCCATCTGGCGCAAAAAGATCTGGCCGACGGGGAAAAAGAAGTTGGACGATCGCCAAGCTAATGGTCGCATAAACCTGCAAAGACACCGATGACAGAGCGGGAAATGGCTGGCTTTCTGTCGGGGCTCTCGGGAAGCAAAGTGAAGCGAGGGTGAGCATGGCTAAGAGGGACCCTCTCAGCCCAGCATTATAGACGCTGATAGGACTCTCTGTCCAATGAAGAGATAGACTATGCAGGGGAAGAACAAGCTATTTCGCAGGTTAGCCTTGGCGTATCTGTCAACTCTTCGTGTTCTAGAGTGACTTGCCCACAGAAGCTTGCTCCAGCTGAAAGAACTTAACTGGTTCAGAGATACTGAGACATGTAGATTGTCTCGAGCATATTCACCGTTTGCAACAGCTGCTGCTAGTCCCAACCACGACAGGAAGGAGGTCATCGATACAAGCAGTCGTATCCGGGCGTTGTAGGTTGCCTGGCTTTGCTTTGATGCGACGCCATCCTCATCAGAATACATATCGGTCGCCTTGCAATATAGCTAGAGGTGACGCCTGCGGTGCGATTGAGGTGTCCCATGTAGTTGAGTGGTTAGAGAAATACCACCACAACGAAAGAGGGAATGGGCAAGTCCGGAAGAGTGAGGAAGTGGGCTTATCAGGTGGAAGGTCAGTGGGAGGTGGTGTCATCAGCCTCTTACCCAGTCGGGTTAAAACATAAGCACCAGCAATCCATTAATCTGATGCGCTTCCGAGCCACCAATGAAAAGACACAGTCAGCCACCAGCCATCTCACAATGATGCGGCAATGTAATCTCATCGTTCACGGAGCCTTTTTTGCGTACATCGAGATGTTCAATACTTGGTCGACTAGCTCATGTAAAGCAAGCTCGCAGGCTGTTTAGTCCCTCTAAGCGCTACCGCACATGATTGCCGTGCGGTTAGGTTGATGGAGGCCGCCAACTTCCGGTGGGATAAACAAGCGATCAAATCTAACGAGCAAACGGTCAAGTGTGGAACGCGCAGATCCATACACTATCAGTGTTGCAATTGACAACGCCATACTCGCTGGAATAGCGAAGCTCTGTTATTCGGGTCCCCGGATTTTCTGGTGAGTGTATGGAACATGGCTGACACTAGATGATCGGCACTGTTATCGAGAATTGCGGCAGATATTTGTCCTCTTGTCTAAGGCGAGTGTTCTGCAAAGGCCGGCTTGTCTCTACCATAGCCCGTAGTAATGTGCATTTATGAAGCCACCATGTCTGATGATATGGTGGTCGAGTATGTCCGGCAAGTCCCAGCGTGTACTCATGCCTCATCGATGATAGTGTCCGCTTGAGTCTGCACAATCTGTGAAAGTAATTAACCCATTAGCCACGAGATCTCGTCTTCCTTAGGCAGATCATCTGCCTAGCAGACCTGGACATCCAGTTTGGGTACGCATTAGGCAGACAGATTCCAAGTACCGATATCAAATTTGGCGTCCCTAGGACGTCGAAGCAATCGACATGTTGGCTTCCACCAGCGAAGAAGCGAATGCGTTTGCTATGTTTGCCTGGCGGTCGGCTTTACAATCTTCCTGCTTTGGTGCAACAATCCAAGTTCTCCTAGAGGTGATCTTCGGTAGCGATTAGCGCTTCAGTGGGACTTGCTGGTCCCCAAGATATCCACCCTATCGAGTTAGTTCTCAAACAACAAGTGACTGGGTCATATGATGCCAATCGTATCTCATCCTTGATGCTTCAGGTCCACCGGCCGATTCACTTCAGTGCACTTCAATCGCCTCCGCGTCCGACTCCGGCTTTATTTGGCACTGGGACGTGGATTGGCCCCCACGATGGTCCAGAGGAACTTCTGGATAAAGCAGCTAAGGTGCAATGGACAGGAATTGGTGGATTCCTCGATAAAGCTGCCATAAAGCTCAGTAAGTCCCCTGTATCTGGTGGGTCAGCCATGAACTGACTATTTTTCCTGCTGAGCTCCAATCGAATGAATACTCCCGAGTCCAGCTCCCGCTTGGCGTGGACGGGTCAATTTCCGGTCTCAGTCTTGCTCGGTCTTGCTTCGTAACAACATCGACTTCGTTATATTGGAGGTCCGGGAGGATATCGGCCCCTAGGAAGGTGCTTCACTAGGAATCTACCCAGATGGCGCTCTCAATCAGCTGGACATGGTCTCCTGGACAGTGTAGAGCCCTCTAGAGATTTTTTGCTTGCCCCGATACTGGAAAGCTTGCCAGTGTGACGGACGCCCCGAAAATCTTACTGAAAGGTGGCATGCTTCTACTCCTCGTGGTGGTGTTTCTCTAACAGCAATAGACATGGCTTCCCCCTGTGTTCCTCAGAAGGTACTCGACGTTCTGTACAAGCGCCTCGGCGACCGAACAAGACCGTGTTCTGATCAGCAAAAAGGTTACGAGTGTCGAGTGTCCTGAGAAGGTCTTCGTGCATTGATCAGACTCTGGTAGAAGCTTCGGCAAACTGGAAGCACAAGCTTGTTGCCATTTATATATTACCAGAAATCATCAAACAACTTGTCAATGGTGTCTGCAACCATTGTCAAAGCTGTCAGACTCGGCTGTGAGGCATTGCGGCCAATGTTGTTGCAGAGCGATAGCCATGCTCAAGAGGCGACCGACAAAACATGGAAACATGTCTTGACAGCCCCCTTGGTCAGCTGTTATGCCGCTGCTAAGTAACTATGGGTGCGGTGACTACCGAATGCCGCCATTTGCGATATCATTAATCACGCAGCAACCTGGACAGCAAGTAACGGTGAGACCCTCAGCTTCACCAGGCCTCTTTACCATGTCCAATCTTGGACAATATCTTGCGGCGATAGATCACATGCTTCCCTCTCAGTGTGGAGCTTTGTTCTCCCGGACAAAGGCCATCGCTGCCATGGTGGATTCCACTTGTACATATTGGTCCTGGCGTTTGTTCTTGGTTGGAGGTAGAAAGAAGAACTTCCACGGATGTCAGTGGGAGATGAGCAACTGGGCGGCAAGCAACTGGTTACCTGGTCGCGATGTCCACATTGGAGGTCCAGCTGGCTGTAATAATGATTTATATACTGTATTCCTCCGTTACTTCACTGGATCTGTACTTCATCTAATGTCTCAGCCAGTATTCGGGACAATGTCAACTGGCTCATCATTATGCTTACGAAACGCTACATCCGGCACTGCCGCTGCCTAACACCTCGACCCAATTCCCATAAGCTGATGCATCTCGACGGACTCGTTATCGGTGGCACGCCTTGCATCTCGTCTGACCTGGCCATTGCTCTGATTGGCTGGGGTGTGTGTTATCGGCCCGCGCGCCTTTGACGTATCTCGATCTTCGCCGTCGGATCGTCCGACAGCCAAGACGATCATCATCGGACACGGTGTGCTTATACTGTCGTCGGTCCCGAACACTTGTGGTTTATATAAAGAGCTACGCACGGCCTGGAATCTGCCATCAGCTAGCTGTATATCTAACCCGATCGCAGATTCTCAGGATCAGTCATTTCGGAAGAATGTTCAACAACGTGGATGACAATCAGAGCGCGACAGCGCTGCTGGGGGCGATTTCTAGCAGCTATATTGTCATGGGCTTCATCGCTATAGGTCTTTACTGTGTCTACCAGGTAGGCCACCATGTCCTAAAGCTGTCTCGCTGCTGACGTTACCCGTTACAGGCAACGATGGTGACGGACATTCCGCACATCAAGGGGCTGCCCGAGATCCCAGGCGCCATTCCGTTGTTCGGTCATCTTCGGAAATTAGGCGACGATCATGCAAGCGTGTGCGAGCGCTGGTGGCGACAGTACGGTCACTCAGTTTTTCAGATCAAGCTGGGTAATACGCGAGCGGTGGTCTTCAACTCTTTCGAAGACTGTCGCGCCGTGCTACTGGGTCATCAGAATGCCATCATCGATCGGCCGAAGCTGTATACCTTTCATGGAGTCATCAGCAGTACCCAGGGGTTTACCATCGGCTCCTCTCCCTGGGACGACTCCTGCAAGAGAAAGCGCAAGGCAGCCGGGACAGCATTAGGCAGACCGGCCTTGCGCAACTACCATCCCATGTTCGATTTGGAAAGCTACTGCATCGTTCGCGATCTCTTTCGCGACAGTCAGAATGGCCAGGTCGAACTCAATGTGCGCCCGTACATCCAGCGATACGCCCTCAACACGACCTTGACTCTGTGCTATGGGATTCGCATGGATGAAGTCTACGATGACCTTCTTCGGGAGATTCTCCATGTAGGATCTGCCATCTCTTTGCTCCGAAGCGCGTCGGAAAATCTGCAGGACTATATCCCCATCCTGCGCTACGCCCCGAATAATGAGAAGAACGCTCGGTCCAAGGAGCTCCGGGCGCGACGGGACGCTTACCTGGATCTTCTGTTAAACAAGGTTCGAGACATGATCAAGAAGGGAACGGATAAGCCATGTATCTCTGCCGCTATCCTCAAGGATGAAGAGACCAAGCTCAGCGGGGTGGAGGTCTCCTCAATCTGTTTGTCCCTGGTCTCGGGAGGTTTTGAAACTATCCCCGGTACGCTGACTTCGGTGATTGGCTCGTTGTCCACTCCAGAAGGGCAGATCTGGCAGGATAGAGCCTACCAAGATATTAAAAGATTCTATCCCGATATCCAGGATGCCTGGCTGGGCTGTATCCATGAGGAGAAAGTGCCCTATGTCAACGCCATTGTCAAAGAGGCAGGGCGGTACTACACTGTCAGCTCCATGAGTCTGCCGCGGAAAACGGCGACCGAGGTGAACTGGAACGGCGCGATTATTCCTCCCAAAACGATGATCTTGATCAACGCACAAGCGGGAAATCACGGTGAGTCATTCAACGCTGAACCAGATGAACAAGGCACTGATATCCGCATAGATGTTGACCACTTCGGGCCCGATGGAGGCCAGTTCAATCCAGAGCGGTGGCTGAAAACAGTCAATCCCCCGACCGAGAGGGAGAATCAGGGTCTCCTGCATCTCAGCTTTGGGGCCGGATCTCGTGCCTGTTCGGGGCAAGTCATCGCGATCAGGCTGCTGTATTCGGCACTGATCCGCATTCTCTCGTCGTACAAGATAGTGGCGAGTGAGGATCAGCCACCGAACACGGACTATGTCGAGTACAACCAATTCAAGACGGCGCTTGTCGCGATTCCGAGAGATTTCAAGGTCAGGCTGATCCCGCGAGATGATGCGATGACCAGACAGTGCTTGGATGCTGCCGAACTGAGAACCAAGGAGCACTACAAGGAGTGATATATGTAGTGATTGATAGCAGTTGATCGTGATAGCATAATTTAGCCTTGTTTACCGTTGCTATCTCGTAGGTCATGCCGTCCACTATCATTACTCAATTGGGTGTCGGACAATCCGACGGGAAGACATAAAGCGGGGAACTCCCACTCCTTCACCTCCTCCCCTCCCAATACTGGCAACATCCATCGCGCGCTATGGACTCCCTATTACTACAGGACATGATGAGTGTCAAGGGCCGTGTGGCCCTCGTCACAGGTGGCAGCAGCGGCATCGGACGAATGATAGCCCAGGTAACGAACCGAGCTCCAAGGCCACGCAGTAACTAACACCGGCAGGGCCTCGTCGCCAACGGCGCCAAAGTCTACATTGTCGCTTTATCCAGCGACGCCATCGACCGAACAGTCTCAGAACTCAACCACGCAGGATCCGAATCAGGCGGAAGCGCAGAAGGGTACGCATAAGCCTGTCAGCATAATCAATCAAGTCTAACCCACAATCAAGTTACGTCTGCGACCTCTCCTCCAAAGATGCCATCGCCCAGCTCGCCCAAACGATCGCCGCGAAAGAAACCAAACTCGATATGCTCATATCCAACGCGGGAATTCGACGCGACCCGCCTATCGCATGCAACGTGCTCACCGCGACGCTCACGGAGCTACAAGAGTCGATGTGGTCAAGCAAGGAGACAGATTGGGCCGACACGTTCCGAATCAACTCAACCGCCCATTACTTCCTCAGCGTGGCGTTTCTCCCTCTCCTGGCTGCGGCCGCCGATCAGCCGCTCGGTGATAGTCGTCGGGGTCGGGATGATGGAAGAGGCGTGGTGGTGATTACGAGCTCGTGTGCGAGTATGCATAATGCGACGAATGTGGATTTGACAAGTTATGCGACCAGCAAGGCGGCGACGGATCACCTGGTGAAGTTGTTGGCGGCGAAGTTTCAGCGATTTTATGTGCGCGTGGTGGGGATCAACCCGGGTTGTGAGTATCCCAAGTGGTTGGTTGACAGTTATTGACCGTTGATGTGCAGTTGTTCCGAGTAATATGAACCCAGTTGGCGCGGCTGGGAATATGTTCAGCGGTTTGTTCGATAAAGTGCCTGCGAAGCGAGCGGGAAGGACGGAAGACCTCGCGGGGACGGTGTTGTATCTGGTGAGCAGAGCCGGGGTAAGTTTCAAACGCTACTGTAGTGTTTCAGGTGCTAAAATGATCCCAGTCGTACGTGGACGGCGTTTCTCTTTGTGTGGATGGTGGTCGGATTTTGTTGGCCAACGGACAGGAGTGAGTATGGTATATCCTTTGTTGACGGACCTCCAAGAAGGTAGACCACAAGGCCTTTGTCAAGCCAAGGTGAAACTATAATGATTGGAGTTAGCGGTTTGTTCAGAACGTTGAGCTTGTCCGACGGAACCAGCCGACAGGGGCGAGGATCTTCTCCTGAAGATCATGAGCGAGAGGAAAAATCTAATTTTCCTCACATCACAAACAATATCATCCCACTTTGGTCTCCGAAGACCAGCAGATCAAACTATTGCAATCTTTCGGGCCTGGTCAAGCTGTTCAAGGCGAAATCCGTAAACCACTTCCATTTGCGATCTTATTCTGAAGTTCAAGCCTCAGCTTATATAAATCCCCTGGCCACACCTGGCCCAAATTCTAGCCTCATTTCTGAGTTATTGATATATCTGTACACATCATCAGGCATATGGTGCCCCGCAAACGTCAGCGACGACTGTCGAAAAGACATCAACCCTTGCGATACACACCGGAGGTCCGAAATATCCTATCCAAAGAGGACCTGACAAGAAACGTACTATCGAAAGTGGACAGGGAAAGCCGCCTTCCGCCATCAAATTCTAGGTATTATACCCACCACTCTCATGTCACATGCTAATCCAACTGCAGACCCTTGGAGTTTGCTCCAACCATCCTTCGCCGTTGCACACCGAGCTGCCTCGCGGAGATCAAGGCGCTTGCCCGACAAGGAGGCCCTGACCTCTCCGATCTTCGAAGAGTAGGCTCATCTACAGACCATTCACCTATATACTAATAAAGAACTGCAGTACCCCGGCCCTAAAACAGTTGACGGTACCCTGGTATTCCCCAAGAGGAACTCTCCAGCGGAGAGCGAAACCTATGGCGGTAGCTTGACGATGCCGCTGATTGACAACGGCATTTATCCGATCGAACATCCGGCCTATGATAGGAAAGCCCCAGCGTCACCACAAAACTTGGACGCCATCAAGCAGAGGCTCTCTCGTCGACGAGCATCTCTCACCGAGTCAAGCTTCACCGACGCCGACTTCAAACAATTCAGACATATCGAAGCCAATCAAGCCTATACCAAGGCCAGTATTGACACCTTTGTGCTTCCAACCATATGGGGCGACAAGGATCCCAACTATCGCTTCCGGCTCTGCCATGGAAGAACCTGCGATCATCTCGCCCCTTTTTCCAAGATTCCTCTCCCCTTTGCAACACCAGATTACTACCGTGGGGTACGGTATAATCAACTGCATACGGAAGTGCGCGACGAACTCCACAAGCAGATCATCCCCTGGCAAGACGAAATCTACGTGGCGCCATTCGCACCCAACTTCTTTGTCGAAGTCGGCGATCCGGATGATCCTACCTCTGTGTGCCATCAGAAGGCTTCGTATGCGGGCGCCATTGGATCCCGGGCCGTGCAAGCTCTTCAGTCGTATAATCGAGCCAAGACCGTTTATGATGGCCAAGCTTATACCATCACCGCGGTCTATGCTAATGGCATGCTGTCCTTATATGCGCACCACGTCATTCCTCATGTTTCCAGTGCCACGATCAGCCGCCGTTCTTCTGACTATATCATGACCCAGCTGGGGGCCTGGTCCATGATCCAAGATGCGGCGACTTTTCGAGAGGGTGCGACTGCTTTTCGTAATGCGTTTGATTGGACGAGCGAGGAGCTGGGCAAGGTGGTTGATTTGGCGAATGAAATGCAGAGCCTTGGGCCGGAGGAGGTGCCTGTTCGGTGTCAGAGTGTCTAATGCGTCAGCTGCAAGCATGTCAGCTGTACCGGGCTCAGTGTCTGGATACTCAAGACTTCTAGCAGTCTGGGCTTCTCTGGTCCTTGCATGGAGATGACATGTTCGTGGAAGGATAAGTAATGAGATACGACCATGGGGACTCGTTAGAATGAAACTGAATGGTGCACTTCGGCTACATATTCATAGATACCGGTTCCAGCCCACTTGAAAGGCCTATAGAAATTAAATCCCCAACACGGAATCCCTGAAACCCAGAAGGTATGCTTCTATGATAAGAAGATGTAGTTGATACTTTTCTGTGGCACAACTCCATTTCAATGATCTTGGTCCGTCGATCAAAGTGAATGAGAAGAAACTTGGGGAAAGCAAAGAAATTGCCACCAAGCAATTTATACGAAGGTGGCTAGTTATCTGAACTAGTATTCGTGGCTTTGAGCGGGGTAACGAAATGCTAATAAGACATGAGATAGGATACTCGGCACGCAGAGCCAGATAAAGCTGGAAGTGGATTGGGTAAGCTCATGCCACCGGACTCTATGGACTAGTCACCTCTGGTCAGATAGCAATTGATGTCGGTTGATTGGACGGCTTGAATACCCCGCACGGCCGCGTTGTCGGCTGCGGGTATGAAGATGAGGGGGTTCACATTACACACTGGCGATAGCGGCCATCGGGCATGGTGCAGAACGCAAGGTATCGACGCGGGTTGTGCGGCGACTATGCGCCCGCGTTGCTGCATAATCTCATTCCCCGGCATTTAACCGGTTATTCAGATGCAAGTATGCCGTTCTGCATTCCATTCAGCCTGCTATGATGCAGTCTATATATACCCTAGGGCCGTACTGCAGAGAAATTGGTCTCTAAGCTCAGCGTCCATCATGGCTTTTTCAGCTAGCATCCTCTTCCTTCTCGGCACTAGCATCTATGTTCTCTATCAGTGCTTCTTCTCGCCCCTGGCTCCCATCCCAGGACCTTTTCTGGCCAAACTTACCAACTGGCATCGAGTCTGGCGCACCCGCCAGCGACAGTCCCATCGGGAATTCATCGCCCTTCATCGGAAGTATGGCCCGGTGGTGCGCATCGCACCAAATCATCTGTGAGTCATCCTCCCTCACACTTGACTCAGCCTAATGAAGTCAGGAGCGTCGCAGACCCGACCGCATTCCGAGAAATATACAGTAAGTTGCTGTCATTATCCCAAACCTCACTAACACCAGCAGAGGCGGGCGGCAAATTCATCAAATCCGACTCCTACAATGTTCCTAACGGCGCCCACTCATTTGATCTCTTCCGTCAGCGAGACGAGAAGGTCCATGCGGAACAGAGAAAGCTCGTCGCGCGGGCGTACTCGATGAACTCGATGGTTCACCTGGAGCCGAACGTGAACCCGGTGATTCGGAGCATGATGCGGAAGCTGGACGGGTTATCGGGCGTCATTGATCTGGGGGCGTTTCTGCAGTTATTTGCATTTGGTAAGTGGGCTACAATTGGTCGAGGTGGTACTAACTTGCAGAGACATCATCGGCGCCGTCAGTTTCTCGCGCCCCTTTGGATACGTCGATGCCGGAGACGATCAAGGCGTGTTTGCCCGGATTCGACGATCGTTTCTGTCCATGTCCTGGCTGATGGCGGTGCGCTGGTTCTATGATCTCCATCAGAAGCTGCAGCCGGTTATTGGGAACTGGTTGGCCATTAATGATCGAAATGGGTTCTTTTACCAGTTTGCCACGCAAGAAGTCGTCGCACGGAAAGACCGGGGTGGCGATGATCGAGATATCATTAATCAGCTGTTTACGATTCAACGAGCGAAGCCGCATTTCAGTGACACGGATATTGCATTTATGATGACTGCGAATGTGTTTGCTGGGGCGGATACGACATCCATCTCGCTTCATGCGATCTTTTATCAGCTGTTGAAGAATCCGAGTGTCTATCGCCGACTCATGGACGAGCTCGATGCGAAGAAATCCAGAGGAGAGTTGAGCGATGTGGTGACCTTTGAGCAGGCAGAATCGTGTGCCTATTTGCAGGCTGTGATGTACGAGGCGATCCGGCTGTATTCTGCCACGGGGGATCTGCTGAATCGGGATGTACCGGCGGGGGGAATGAAGATTGGGGAGTACTATGTGCCAGAGGGGGTGAGTACTGTCCTATGTCTGGGACAATGTAGTAACCGGTGCAGACGGTGGTGGGGTCTACCCCGTGGGTGATTCACCGGATTCCTGAGATCTGGGGTGCCGACTGTGAGGAATTCCATCCGGAGAGATGGCTAGGGGAGGCGGGTGACCTCAGTGAGTCACTGCAGCTGCCACATGACTGCAAAATAGCTGCTGACAGTTTAGAACGGTTTTTTTTTGCCTTTGGTGGGGGCTCGCGCACCTGCGTGGGGAGGAGTAAGTGATTGCAGCTACATTAACAGCTAGTACTAACAAGCATAGATATAAGCTGGCTGGAAATGTCCAAGGTACGATCCTCCATGTAATGGTATAATACTAACTGTGCAGCTGGTTCCCACTCTCCTCATGCGCTACAACATCCAGCTGGCACCGGGTGCGGAACTGACCGAAGAATGCGGGTACGTGCTCGTGCATAGTATATATATCGTTGCTAACTCTGCACAGAGGCTTGGTGTTTCTCAAAGGACTGAATGTTGTCTTAAGTCGGCGGCCTGAGCTGTAGATATACGGACATACAGTCTGATACCTATTCTACCATCTCAGTTAGCTCAGCGCTGCATTAGACAAATTCAGAATATTCCTCCCTCAAGAGTAAATATAGCATCATCAACCCATATCCTCCCCAACAACCCGAACCCCGACGGGATTCACCAATCCCGACCACCGGTATCCTCCGACGGACATCCCGCCCCGAAATCCGAGCCCTAACTCTGCTTTCAGCATAACATATAAAGCACTACCCCCTCACTCAATCCAAGCACCAGCAGCTTACCATCAACCAAGCAACATCCATCCCACACCACCCAACTGCATCTACACCACCACCAAAATGTCCACAGCAAAGAAAACCCTCTTCCTAACCGGCGGCAGCGGCTACCTCGGGCAAAGACTGATCCCCCTCGCCGTGGCCAAATACAACTACACCATCCGAGCCCTCTCGCGGACTCCCACCAGCGACGCCCTGCTCCGCTCCCTCGGCGCGATCCCTATCCGAGGCGACCTAACCAGCCACGCCGTCCTCCGGGCTGAATCCCGCTCCGCCGACGCAATCATCCACCTCGCCACGGCGTACGAATTTGGCAAACATGCGAGCTACGATGAAGTGAAGCATGTTGATATGGGGGGGATTGATGCCATGTTCGAAGGTCTCCGTGACTCTGCTTCCCACTATCAGGGAAATGACGGCGAGGATGAGCAGAAAGAGAAAGAAAAGACATTCATAACAACCAGCGGCACGCTCATCACCGCCCCTGACCCATCCGGGGCCGAAACCAACGAGACATCCCCTCTGGACCCTAACCCAATCAACACCCGGGGCGAAGTAGAGCAGTATGTATTGGAGAACGGTGATAAGGAGCGCAGAATCAAACCCATCAGCATCCGCCTCGCCCCGTACGTCCACGGCCACGCCGGCAGCGGGATCCGTCGATGGATGAACCTCGCCGCTCAAACCGGCCAGATACCCCTTGTCGGGGACGGAAGCAACCGCATCACGGCGGTGCATGTGGACGACGCAGCGGAGTTGTATTTATTGGCGGTGGAGAGGGGAGGGGAGGGGGAGGTGTATAATGCGGCTGCGGAGACGGGGGTCACGGCGGGGGAGATGTTCGGGGCGGTGGCGGAGATGATGGGGGTGGAGGTGGCGAGGATGAGTGTGGAGGAGGCGGAGGGGAGAATGGGGAGGGTGGTGGCGAGGTTTTTGAGTGTGGAGAATCGCGCGTCGGGGGGGAAGGCGAGGAGGGAGTTGGGGTGGGTGGTTAGGGGGAGGGGGGTCTTGGAGGAGATTCGGGAGGGGTCGTATCGGGATGTTGTGGATGTGATTAAAAATCAGGTTTAGATGGGGGGGATTGGTTGTGGATGTGTATTTAGGGTATGATGTGATTACATCCATTTTCGAACGATATTCAGATAAATTATGTTATAGGTGGCTATAGGGACCTGACCGTGCAGTCATCTTAAGCTTTCGGGCCGGTCCGGACGTGTCAGGAACAGTCACCATGCATGAAGTTAACTTCCGCGGTTTCAGAATAAACCATCAGCTTAACCATAGAATTCACACAGAATTGAAAGAAAGTGGCAGAGAACATCCCACCCTCCCTCTCGATCGTATGAGGTAAGTATATGGGAGGAATATTCACCGCAAATGGGTATTCTCGCAGACTGAGCGAATAATGTGGCCTCCATCCATCAACCAGGGGTTGTAGCTCAGTGGTAGAGCGCTCGCTTCGCATACTCATGGGAAATGCGAGAGGTCAAGGGTTCGATCCCCTTCAACTCCATTCTTCTTTTTGCTCTTAGGGCCACGGGAAGTGCATGAAAGGCTGGTTTTTTCTTGCCTAGGCTTGTAACTTCTAATCCGCTATGTTGGCAGTCTGGTGTCCCACTGAATTCCATTTTTTCTGTCATCAGACTAACAGCATCACAGATACCTTATCAGCTAGATGTAGGCAGGTTATCTCCCTGGAGGCTACTCTACTACAACGCATCCACACCACTAACCTCATCACCTGGACAAAGTACTCTTCAACCAACCCACCGTAACACCATACTGCTCCCCCGGAGCAACCCCTAATCCAAAGGACATAATCGATTGACAGTGATACTCCCGATGCGCAACACTAAGAGTAACGCCCGCATGCTCCGCCTAGACAATAAGTCACCTCGCCATGACAAACAATGACCACTCACCTCAATCTTCCTCGCAATCGCCACGGTCGACCCAAGCATCACCTCATCCCCTCCCACCCCGATGAAGATCTTTTCCACCGGTAAGACCTTCCACCATCCTGTCGGCGCGTCCGCTGGTTGACTATAATTATCCGGTTCCGTATCGCCGAGATATATCTCAGCCCAATAGGTCAACGTTCCCTGGGAAAGGGAGTCCTGATCTGCATTGGTATGATGACTCTCATGATCAGTCCGGTCGACCATCCACGGCGAGAGCAGTAGCGCGCCCGCTAGATTCTCCCTCAACGAGAACGCCGGAATATCAGGATGCGGATGCGTCAGATGAGACAGAACTGAAAGAATGAGATGGCCCCCCGCGGAATCCCCCATGAGTATGATATCCGACGGCCGTTTCCCCAACGTCTCAATGGCATATCGAAGGGCGGCCGCAGCTTGCTCCAGTTGACGCGGCGGTCGAGCTCTCGGAGCTAGGTCGTAATGCACCAGGAGCACTCCCACATCGATGCCACTATGCTTCAAACCCGTAACAACAGCTTCGATATAGCTAATATGACCCGGCACGATAGGAAAACAATATGCACCACCAGGCAAGTAAAGAATCAACCGTTCCGCATCCGGTTTCCCGAACCACGACGCGGAGGCCCCATCGGGGAGCTGGACAGACTTCCATATCGTTCCGTTGCGACGGGCATGTGCCTGGATGACTTGCTGGATGGCCTCGGGAGGGTTGAGGTATCTAGGCTTTATTAGCTGCATTCTGGGGCTGCAGAGCAACTCACCGGATTTGCTCGACGGTTGCGGTTGCGAGAAATGTGCGGGATACGGTGGTTGCGATGTGTCGTATGGCGGCTGGTCCGCTGGAGCCCCGGAAGGGGGCCTCGATGGCTGCGACGGTTCCGGCGATTACTGGGATGGTAAGCTGGGTATGACTGGGTAGGTGGGACGTACTAGCTTTGATAGTGGCCCAGATGAGGCCTACGATTATTGGGTGTGTCATTCTGCTCAGGTAGTGGGTGGGTGTTGTGGTTAATTCCGGGTGACGGAACTACACACATAAATATATGGCATGGAGGGAGTTCCCGTTCACCTGATACGCTACATTTGCAGTTTGATCAATCGGCATGCACTGTGACACCAATGGATGTCTGTTGGGTTCATTAGCTGTCATTGAACAGTTGTTTGTGAAACACATCCAGGCCAGTCCCTGGCTGTTGTACAGGTCGGCCCTACTTGTCGGTGGTTTGACATCTACAATTCATTGAATCCAACACATGCAAGTGACCGACAGAAACAGCTGGTTCAAAAAAGAAGATTGTTCCGCAACATACTCGCATGGGGGAACAAAAGAGGAAAAAGGTATGACCAGACTGGGGCTCGATCCCAGGACCTTATCGGTGTTAACGATACGTGATAACCAACTACACCATCCGGCCAACTTGTTGAAATTGGCTGCCTGTTTTTGCTAAATAACCATAACAAAACCTTTGACGGTTGAAGACCCTCTCCTAGGCTGCACACAAACCGCAGTTCCTGACTTCTCTCGGCAGTTGATGTAAATTGGTGTAATGGGTGCAGCTTAGGGACGCTGCGTCGGTTGCATGCTTACCGCAGTTGACATTCCAGATGTAGAAAGGATGTGATTGGTAGGTAGGTGCAGCGTTAGATCCATTTGATCGGATACATGCTTACCGCAGTTGACATCCCGGATGTAGAATTGATATGATTAGTGGGCTGATCGGATATAAGGAACCGCAGTTATTATGTCCGGTGTAGAAACAGTATGGTTAGTAACGAGTAGATAGGCGCAGCTTGGTATAGTCACTTCGGTTGCATGCTTACCGCACTTGACATCCCAGACGTAGGACGAATGTGATTGGTGGATAGATGGAGGTTCAGAAGTAATCATCGGATACATGCAACCCGCAGTTCATATCCCCGATGTATGATGAATGTGATTGGTAGATGGTTGCAGCTTTGGAGTTGCTTATCGGCTGTATGCTTACCGCGGTTCACATTCCCGATGCAGCATCAATATCACTGGTAGATGGGTGCTTAGGCTGGTAATTAATGGGATGTATGCATGCCGCGGTTGACATCTCCTCTATACTCTGAATGTGGTTGGTGCAGACCAGACCTAACGGATCTAGGATAGGTTGATCGGATACATGAAACCCGCACTTCATATCCCAGATGTAGTGTCAATATGATTGGTGCGTAGGGGGTTGGGCGAATCGACCGGATGTATGCTTACCGCAGTTCACATCCTGGACAGACAAGAGATATGATTGGTGGTGGGTACAGGGGTTGTAGTCCTTCAATGACTTTGTCGGAAGCATGCTTACCGCACTTGACATATCCTCTGTACGCCAAATGTGATTGGTGTAGGCTTTGCAGCTCCGGAGTCGCTTCATCGGATGTATTCTTACCGCAGTTCACATCCAGGATAGACGAGACATATGATTGGTGAGAGGTGCAGGGGTTGTAGTCCTAGATTGGCTTTGTCGGATGCATGTGTACCGCAGTTGACATCTCCGTCATATGCCAACTATGATTGGTGGATATTTACAGGTCTGAGCAGCTGTATGGGGATTGGGTGTGTGTTATTGGGAAAGCTGTTGGCTTCTCTTTCTGGGAGTGCTTCCATGTGTGCTTGGCTTTGCGGCACTATTGGTTTGTGATATTCACATGTCTCTCTGCTTTCTTTTACTTTTTCTTTGCATCTCTTGATGGCATGTATTTGACTTGTAGTGTTCATTCACACCATTTGAGTGAGAATACGGTGCCACCTCGTGGTTCATCTCAGGGATGAAACTTATGGTATTAACAAGGTGTCATAAAAATCAGCCAAGGAAACACTAACAATTTTCCTCAGTAAGACGCTACCACAACCTTGCCATCTATCTCCATGGGGAGCCTGAGCAGCGGGGTCATGGCCAAGGGTATGTTTGGACAAGAGGTTAATGTCCAGACAGCCTGCGTATTGGCCCTAGAAAACCCAGGACATGGCTTATGGCTTACTTAGGGGATTAGTTAAATCGTATCCTGGAATTTTGCCAGGTCTATTGGACGGTACGAAGTCTTCGGGGCATCTCATATAGCTCTAGTTCTGGCCGGCCAGCTTGCTGCTGCTTCGTCTCGCTCCTCACTTATTGTCCTGACTTCATCCTGGGTCACCTCTGCTCCGCGTATTAATGGTAGTATCCTGCTCAGACATTGGTCTAACAGTGAGCTTTCCCACCGTGCCTAAAACAATCTAATGCAATCCCGGTGGAATAGATAAGGGGCAACTGTTTGGTGAGGAATCGACGAGCTCACATTCGGTTCCTGCAATGGGGTTGAATGCTCTGCGGTCTGGTACTTACATATCGATGGAAGACAATTACAACGTAGAATGACTATGATGATAGCTGAATTTCCATGTTCTTGTGACGGATGTGTGGATCCATTATGCTACGACGGGAAGACAGGCTGTGGAGCAAAAACAAAAAGATGACCAGACTGGGGCTCGATCCCAGGACCTTATCGGTGTTAACGATACGTGATAACCAACTACACCATCCGGCCAGCTTGTTGAAGATCCCTCTTACTTTTTATTATATAAGCATACTTTAAATATGTGCCCGCTGGTTTCCACTCACGGTACTCCGTATGACCATATCCCAGCCCTATTTGCAGATTCTGCTATTCAGCGATTTTCCAGAATTATCGATTTGTCCTTTTGCTTAGTAATTGCTATGTATGATAGTCTCTATATGACAGTTGCTATTCGGTTCTCTGGTTCAAGCACAATGCTGGATGTTTATATTCTTGTGCCGTGGTGTTGCGGCCAAATTATATTTTTACCCGATGCCCGGAATGATTGTTGAGTGTAGTATCATTTCACCACACTACGTCAGGGACAGAAAATAGCCATTATATGCACTAGAGATGCAAACACACAGACAAAATAACACTAAACTACACCCGAATACCCTGAACCATTAACAAAACCAATATGTCATCCAGCCGGCTCCAGTCTGCCCAAGCGCTTGGTGAATACCCGCCCACAGGTAAATGTGGCACATAATCTGCCAGTACTGAACCTTGGCACTAGCAGACCGTCAACTAAAGACCGCCCTCCCCTGAATTCAGCCAGGTATCCTCCAAGAGTGCCTCGGCAGTAGGCCTGTCGCGTGGATCCAGCTTCATAATCCTAAGCACGAACTCCTTATCTTCCGCACAGATTTCTCGAGATGTCGTCAGATGAAATGGTTTGAGCGCCTCCGCCGGAGTACTGTGCATTATCCACGCCAGGGCCGCGAGCCGAGTTTCATCAGCAATTTCCTGATACGACATAGGAAATGGCCCAAAGCACGCATGATGCTTCCTGAGAATCTTGATGTCATACTCATCGTGGTCGATTGGAACGTCGGGTTTAAAGATATGGAAACCATGACCATACAGGAGGCTAATGATCTACAATCTCGTGTCATTAGACCCGAACATAGGGCTGTTTCACGATGGTGGGAACCTACCGTTGCTCCAAAAGACCAAATGTCGGTCGCAGTTCCCCACCGCATCTGTAGTTGCGCTTCAGGGCTTCTAAACATGGGTGTCCCCATTTCATCTCCATTCTGGGCGTAGGGTGAATCGATGTGAACGGTACTTCCGAAATCCGCTAGCTGGACTTCGCTGAATCGAACTTCACCCTGGCCATAATTCACCAGTACATTGCTGGGTTTGATATCTATAACGCATACACTGAGTGATTCCGAATGGAGGAAGGGAGGGAAGAGAGCCAACCGGTGTGAACATAGCCTTCCCGATGCAAAACAGCCAAAGCGCTCAACACTCTCCTTGCGACATACTTGACCTCGTGACGTGAGAGTCGTCGACTGTTAGATGCGTGTAGAAGATCATCATCCAGGTGTCTAAGAATCAGAGCTGGTGGACCCGGAGGGTCCTCAATCTCATCCAGGAGCGGTCGGACATATGAGGTTTGGGATTGGAATCGAAGAAGAATGTCTCGTTCATTCTGGAGGCGGAAATGTCGGACACTTTTGACGACAGCCGCATCATTGTTCTGAAACCTGCCGCGCTCGACTATTGGACCTTCATTCAATCATCGAAGGAGTCTGGGTTGAGTACGTTGCTAGCCAAACCGTATCTTGAAGCTGTTTGGTGATCGTGTAGAGTCCCGTCTTACCCTTTATCTTCTGACCCAAGCTCGAAATATTGGCCATTGTTTTCGGTTGAAGAAAGAGTAAGGTGTTGAGCCAAAGGTAAAAAGGGTTTAGAGGCGATCAGGTTGAATTTAGATATTGTCTCTTTGTCAGTGACTTGGGTGGATCTTACCCCTTCTTCTATTATTATTTGCGGAGCGGAGCGGAGCAACTCTCTCGGCTTCCTCCGCGAGTTCTCATTGGTAACCATTCCTTGCCCGTGATTGGTCAAGAACGCTTAATACCGGGCGGTTCCAATTACTCGGGCCACTACAGTACCTTCCTGCCCAAGGTCATAGTACTAGTAACGCTGTAACTGAATGTACTATCTATCACACCCATCTTCGACCTTTGGAGCAGAGTCCTGATTTGTCATACAGTGGGCCCTGCTTGGCTACCTTTTGCTACACGACGGGCCTGGGCCTGGGCATCCATCACCGACAAATAATAAAGATACCATAAGCATTGAGGTCTTATTGCATGTTATTTTAAACTCCGTCTATGTAACGGTCGAGAATTTCAGACTATATAGAGGAGTGCTCATGGGTTACAAGAATCAGAGGAAAAAGAAAGGAAAAACGAAGAAAAAGGGAAAAATAGGGAACCTCCGCCCACGAACCTGAAAGGAACCATAGGCTTAGCGCGCCATGCTTCGTGTGTCACAATTCACCGACACCCAAGGCAACGCAATATTTTCCATCCCCAAGTAGGGGTTTGCCATCGCTGATCCTAATTTCGAGGAGCTTCAAGTGGAATTGAGCTCGATGAACTAACGCCCGACAAGTAGTACTATGATTCTACAACTACTATGTTTAATATGGGATTGGATGTACATGTAGTCGTAGATTACTTCATAAATTGGATTAACTGGACACATAATGATGAGACTAGTACTCCAGCTATAAGCCAAAATTCTCTCTTCAGAGCCGAATGGCAGCAGCGACGACCTCCTTTCCCAACGGCTGTCCTTGGAAGGCTGTCCGAGCGAAACCGCTACTTCTCAGTCGGGACGGCGAAGTGCAGGCTTGTACCGTCTCCCATCTCATTGAAGCACACTGCAGTGTAGTGTCCGCGCTGGTCCTCGTCGCTTGAATGCTGGGTTTCCCTATTTTGGAAGTCAGGTAGCGTAAACTTAGGCATCGTGCTGTTACATTGGCGCCGCTACGGATCGGGGCCTTGATGTATAGCTATGGTACGCTCTCCTCGACAACCACACATAAGCCTCGTAGAATCGTAGGCAAGAATTGCACGCTGACATAATCACCATGCACTAATTATGTAGCACTAGTAGTCGGGGGGCTCTCATGCCGGACTTTGGTGAAGCAAAAGTTGATAAAGGACAAGCGGCGGCTCGATGATGCAGACTTTGAATTTCTACTTAAGGTTATTTAGCAAAAAGAGGTCGGGTATTTCAACAAGTTGGCCGGATGGTGTAGTTGGTTATCACGTATCGTTAACACCGATAAGGTCCTGGGATCGAGCCCCAGTCTGGTCATTCTTTTTGCTTTTTTTTTCTTTTCTTCTTTTGTCGTACGGAGTAAGACAAGGGGCTATTTGTAGACACAGTGCCAGTGATTCAGTCCAGCTTGTCGGGCTTGCATTTTCCTCTGGTTTGAAAGCAAGGTAGTGGAATGGCCCGGAGCCATCGCTATGAAGAGTTCGTCACCCCGAGAAGAATACATATTAGGCATAGCTAGCTCTCTAAACCAAAGTAATGTGTCAAGGCTGTTACTACGGATGAGAAGGAAATATCTCTCCTAGCTTCTGGTAATGAAATCGAAGGTATAACCAGCGTCTAAATATAATCTCCTTGAACAGCGCGGAGGAAGTTCAATAGTAATAGTACACGCGATTGAAGGTTGCAGCCTGAATAAAGATAGTTATAAACTAGGTGCGGCCTTCTCGGTCTTGGACATAGTCATACTCAGATTCGAATATTTGCTTTTCTGTTTGAAGCATGTGTGGTAAAGGGTAACCAACGGGCTTTCGGGCTTAAAATCTGCCAAGCTTATCATTATGTAGATTCAAACGAACATACTCCTTCTCGTTACTGTCATAGAAGGTAATCAAACGTTCCAACATATTATACATGCTCAATGAGATGATCTACAACTTATCCACCAACCAGCCATAATCATAACCTGACGTCTAAATTATCTTCAACACAGCAAGTGGAGACCACAAATCCGGAGCCACATTTTATGCAACGCCAAGGCCATTTCAGCCCACCGCAACAAGTCTCCTCTCTGATTGGCCGAAAAATAAATGATTAAAAAATGATTATAACCCAAGACATCCCCACTAGCTTAAACAGCCAAGAAGTAGGAAAAGGTGGTACGTATCAGCAATGCTGCACCCCACTTACTTCTGTGGGCCAAAGGCGGCCGGCCCCATCGGTGGTGCCTAACTTTAAAGATACCGCAGACGTCGGAAGAAGGACATGCTAGTCATTCCTGATTTTGGAACATTGCTGTTTGGTGAGGTGGTGATATCTGAAACAATGTGGGATATGAAAGAGAATAGACTCAACTGCAGAACCACCTTTTGTTCTGGCATGGAGATACTCTGTCTACGCTGCTGACTATTTTGTTACATCGTATTAGTGTGTGTATTGTAACCAATCCCCCGTATTTTATTCCCGCTACGCATATGCTGGGTATTCTCCAAGTATCACAGATGAAATATAACCTGGGTATCAATTCTTTAAAAATATTACCTACCCAGACCAATGCTCCCATCTCACCAACGACCAAATCTTCCCCTCGTCTCCGAAATCCAACCCCAACTCCGAACCATCGTCCCCGATCCCGCGGAATACCCCGACTCATTCGAATCCACCGATCGACGACGGATCGCCTCGACGAACTTGAGCCACGTATTCCTCCATACCAGATACTTGACGTGATCCTCAATGCCATTGAAGATGGTCATATTAAATGCAGCGGGGATATTCCCGGTATAGGTTGCCCGAATATCCATTAGGAACATCCAAGTAGCGTGGAGACTGCACCAGTTAGTCACTGGACTTGATAGTTCAAGGTCAGAATACCCGAAAATGCAGCAGGCGATGATTTGTGTGCGCCATCCCATCGTGTCACGGATTCCCCAGGCTTTCCATATGAGTATTGGTGCTGCCTAGCGATAATTCGAGCAGATTCATGGATGACTGTCGGAGCATCACTTACAATTTATGTCCAGATAAACTGCCACAACACGGTCGGCCACCATTCCCAGCCTCGACCGAGGTACAAGATCTTCTCGGGGGTCGTCGAAGCATGGGATTCCGTTCCACGAATCCCGTATGTTGGATGATACTTGGCGCCAGCAACTCACCGACAGGATAAACTAATGACTATTAGCTTTAGATACACGCTGAAGTGAGACAACCCACCCGCACCCCCATTCCAACCCTACTAAGCAAAAATGCCCTCTTTACATAATCCATATCCTTGAACCGTCCCAACCAGGTATCCGCCCCCGACATTCCTCTCAATTCGACACTCCGGATGCGCAAGCTGCCTCTGCATCCTGGCAACATGCAGAAACCGCAGGTTAGAGGCTTGAAACAAGGAAATCCCCCATGCCAAAGAACTGAATATTGTAGGTTAGGACGGCAGGCATGGTCGCCCCGATGGGATAGGAGATTTGCCCTAGGATCCAGTAGACATGGAGCAGTGCAATGGCAGAGAAGGATAGGTAGCCCGCGGACTCGGAGCATGGGGATGCGATGGTTGAATTAGCAGAATCCTATCCCCGCTAGTAGCGGCGTGGTTTATGTGGTGTAAAGTGTGATGTAGGATATCCCTATGCTATCCCAGTTGGGGGGCGACGGGGGGAGGTTGTAGACTGTGAGGCTGGGTACGGCTGCCATGGCTGCCATGATGTTGTGGTAGTGAACAGTGCTGATGGCAGGTGTGTGAAGCGAGAGATGGGCCATATATGAAGTTCAGGGTATATTTTGGCAGATAAAGATCGACAGAGGCAACCCGGATACCAATTATCATGAGAACTGACCACTGCTTCGGGTCCAGATTGATCGGGGGGGTTCCGGGGAGCGATAATCAATGCAAGTCATCCTGCAAGCACGGTTTTGGTCTGCGTATCATGCTATATTGATGTTCTTTGCGTATTTTGAGTATTATTCGTGTTCTACAAGTCTTTAGCAGTTCATCTATTGAAGTTAACAAAATCAGGGGTTTCAGGGTTTTGAACTGTCAAAACCTAGTAGACTGTCCCGGATACAACCACCTGGAATGGGGCCTAGAAGCATGAGAGTTGAAAGCTGTCTAGTGGGTCAGGCACAAGCCGCAAATTAATTACTTGGTTCGCCTCTTGTCTTATAGAGTAAAGTGCTCTGTTTTATATGAGTACAATAATATCAACATATTTACTATTCTACACTTGAATCTTTATATGAGATAATGAGAGATCTTCTACTCAATGACTACTTAAATATGAATCTAGAGTCCAGTACTCCGAGTCCGTACAGACAGTCTATACAGAGTATACGGCTTGATAAAGAGGTTCTTTCTGTGATTCTTACTCTATATCGTACTAAACGAAACAGGTGGAGTATCAGAATAACCGCTAAATTAGTGTAGGGCTAATCGGGTACCCGGCTAACCGAGTAATTCGGCGATCAAAGAGAATTCCTTAGGTGGGGCAAATCTACGCCGCACCAACCACACAGCCAAGTCTCCTGGAGATTTGCAAGAATCCATGGCTCACATTTCACTATACATAGTAGCCAATGGTGGGAGATGCAAATTCTGTCCGAATAAATGATCTACCAATCTGGTGGAGCTTCAATTGACAAGCCCAGAACCATGTTCAGATCTGGAGCTTGCTGAGTCATCCTCTACCAACTTCAGGTAACTAGTTAACTAGTTACTGCGGTACAATACCCTTAACCAAACAGCTAAAATGTTTTATATTTCGAATGTCGGACAATATTCATACACTATAGATTGACACCCCAGCAATTCCCCCTCTTCTTAAGATTGTTTTCATGCTGCCTAGAGTTGAGGTAATATCTGCATACACCAACTCCAACCGACTCTACTGTGTACTATGTACATGCCAACCAACTAGTGATCCAAAATCGTCCATTCCAATCTGCATTGTCCCTAGGTCCTGTCTCCCTGCCTAATAACCGAATCCTACTCCTCCATTCGCCCGGTCCAGCGCCCCGCTAGATACAGTTAATCAAGGTTGTGGAGAGGCAAATGATGTAACGATCTGATAAACTGGCCGAACAAATTCTCGATAGGCAAGACGAAAAGGATCATCCCGGACACCTGTCCAGTGTCATCGTGCCTGAGGCAACTCCCTCTCTGACAACAGTAGGTCCCGTGACCCTCCACGCCACATATCATCTCCTATCGGATTATGCCTTTTCTTGCCAATTGATTTATTCTTGCGGGCGTTACTTCATCTCTTGGTAACATAATACTGGTTGCATGAAACTGTCTTGGCTTTAATGGGTTGGTGCTGTTTCAATCCAATAAGCGTTCTATTTCTTCTCATGGGACTGTCTCATCTTACATAGTTATATCATGATTACCGACGGAATAGACATTAGGCATCCTACCAGGCTAAAAAAAAAAAAAAAAAACCTAATCAAGCACTTTAAAATAGTAAAGTACTTCAGTCAGACCGATAGTAGTTGGAAGCTATATTTTTGAGCAATCCCAGTCCTCCCTTTTGTACTCCCACCTTTCATTCCCTCTTATTTGTATTCGGTTGAAGCGTGAAGTAGGTGTAGGGTTGCTTCGCGCCCGAATGGACTTACAGACATGCAAGACATGATTCTTATGCCACCTTGTTTCTAGATTATGTATCAGGCAGTTGGCGAGTTCATAGAAGAAGGCTGTACGGAGGAAGGAGTAGAGTGGCTTGATGGGGTGCGCAAGTGGTCAACAAGGACAGCTGTATTAACGGCTGACTGATCGGAGGCCTGACACGTGCTGACGCACTCGAGGTAGTAGCTCCGAAATGGAATGCTAGATTGAATGTCACGAGTAAGAATCGCTGTGACAGGAGAATGAGGTTGTGCGTGGCAGTAGTGGGGAGTAAGATACAAGTTGAAGCGCGCTAGCGCTAATTAGCAATACTAGGTTCAGTTTAAAGTTTCAGCTTCAGCTTCCTAGTTGGTTCTTATGTTTCATAGATAACGTGATCAATTCTGTACGTATCTTCTATCTTGCCAGTTCTCACCGCTTCATAATGCCTTGGGCTGTGGGCGGCCGCAGGTCGCCCACAGCCATGAGCTAGTAGCATGCAATAATTCGATGCGGTGAAAAAGGGGAAAAAAGAAAAGAAAAGAAGAGACATCTAGGATTCACGATCGAGATTTAAGTAGAATCATAAAATACTAACATTACTTTAATGCCTTTGAGGTGCAGGCCTTTACTTATGACTAACCCTTCTCTTCACACCTTTATATTCATCAGCTCGTGCTCAAATCAGGGCCGTCTTTGCGGCTTAGAGTTCTTTGGCTACCATCCTCCTCAAAGACCGCTTAAGGCCAAAGTGGACTGATATAGTCATTGCCAGTACCTTCATCGCTCGAGCCATGTATTTTTCAGTCCGAGTCTCAGTCACTACGAACTTCGCCCGCATAGTCATGATTGAAATCTCTCCTTTTGCTTTTACTTGTCGTAGTAGAACTTCAAATTTGGTATAATAGATTATAGCTAGGTGATCCATGACTTCGGGTCTTGTGCTTAGGGGAGAGCTATGATATTGATGGTATCAGGATATTGCTCCTCTAACCTTCACCACCACTTCTTTACTTCCTTGGACCATGGCTTTCACGCCATGCATTGCTTCCCGTGACCTATATCCCATCTGGATCTCACCATTTATCCTGATGATACGGCTCCGTGCGGCCTTCAACCCACAACATAGCCCATTTCTGGGTCTGGCCTCCCCCTATGTCCTGAGCTTTGTCGTATTTGAAGAGGTTCCTTCCTCGGACTGTAATAGGGTCATCGAGTTCATTTTCATCCTCCACCGCCTCATACGTGATGTCTGTCCAGCGTGATTGATCTTGCAGCGTGGGCACCAGCTCGCCGACCTTGGCCCGAATCTGATTCCACTGTTCGGTGTAATCGGCTTCAGTAGGATCGTCATACTGCCTGTAAGCCTTGATTGGACGGATCAGGTAGGCGCGAATATAATCGTCCTCGATCAGGTCGCCATCGAGCTTAGCGTGGTATTTCCCTCCGTCCGTCAACATATCGAGGACTGTGAGCTGGAATAGGTCCTCCGGCGTAAGCTCATCGTCCGATTCATTCTCCGGCTCCCGCCATATTGCGTCCGGGTCGAAGGAAATATTCTCCCACCAGTGCGTCACATACACCCCCTTGCGGCTAATGATGTACATGGTTGTGCAACCCTTCAGGCCCTCTATGCCGGTACTCCACTCCTTGCGCCGTAATCGGCCGAATTCCTGCATGATCGCAGCACTCAGCCAGGTTGCTTTGGGTGCCGAGCCGCGTGTCACGACCCTTTTTGAAAGCTTGGTGAACTCTTCTTGGTAGAACAATCCCAGGGATTGTCCCGGCAGCCTCATCCGTTTTGCTAGGGCCTTCGTCGTCGTTGTTGTTGCCCCGGTGGCATTGCGCTCAAGCCGGATGTATCCGACGCTGCGCTTGGTGCTGGTGCTGGTGCTGCCATCGACAATTTCAAGGCCGCATTTGGTCGCACCAGAGACTTCCCGTTTCAAAGGATCTTTGCCCGCGATGAGCAAATCGGCAGAGGCTGCCAATGCTAGCCATGCCAGGAGAAGCCACAGGAATCTCATGGTCGAGAGACGACGATCTGGCCAGTGGTTGTAGCACTTGGAAGTGCGAGTGATACTTTCAAGGGGCTGACACGGGTTCCGTATGTCCAAACAGCCGAACTTATAACGGCTGCGAGCTAGGTAGCTTCGCTGGGAGATGAGGAAAGAACGGACAACGGACTCCTCGACCAGAAGAAAAGGCTCCTAGCGAAGTGACCCCGGTGATTTCATTCCCAGGGAGGATGGGTCATGATTAGGACTTCCCTATTGGGCATATGCACCGCGGTGGTTTCTTCCTCAAATCGGTCTCTCTCCTTTCGCCTCGACAATGTCTCTGTTTTGGGTCCGATGGGGAGATGAAAAGCTGACATGGAGACCGGATTGAGGTTGGCACCCTAGTACCATAGTAGTCCCAAACATGCTGCCCCGCTTGGAGGCTAGTTTCTTTTGTTGACCTTTCCCGAGGCCCTCTGCTGGAAGTGGTAGGGGCTGAGATCTCCCAAGCATATTGCTTCTTGTAGTTCTAATACAGTAAGGAACAGATCAGTCCTTAGTCACTATAACAAACCGTGAATGAGATATTGAATGGGTTTTGGTTTTGAATCCAATACTGTGAGAGCCCGCGATACCTGAGAGGTGAATGGAGATCAAGCGGGAAAATAGAAGAGACTACATGAGGTCAGGACAAGCGCACAGGGACCTGCGCAGACCCTGCCAAGTTAAGGGTCCTAAGGTACCAGCTGGCAGCTGCCACTGGTCCGGGCGAATTCTCGGCTAATACGGACGAAAGATCTCACCGATGTAAGCGACGCTGGGGAACGTGTAGTCGAAGCGGGAAATTGCGATGGAGTTGGTTCCTGAAATCTCTGCGTAGAACCAGAAAAACGGTCTGAGACCTTGGGGCTCGACGGATTGACTACGATGACACTATTGACAGCTAGCCAAGATGCCAAGCCTCGATTGATGTCCGCCCCACCCCGGGTCTGACTCCTGCCTTCATTGTAAGGAGCGGCTACACCCGATTCGTCGGTTCATCGTAAATGGACGGAGTAGGTCGGCCCTAAAGGCTAACTAAGGTGTGGCGGACCATGGTTTCTGTTTCGGCGAAGACCGAATCATGCCAAGCAGCGCTAGAAAACCCTTCACTGCCATGATCGAAGTTACAACCTCATAGTCATTCGAAGAGGACGAAACGAACGGACAGTCTAACTAATACCATTCTGTTAGATAGTGCCAAGTACCACGTAGATGAACAGGAATATATTCCTTCTAGCCACTGGTGTAGAAGGTATAATATAATAAATGTCTCAACGAATGACCCTCGTACCATGGATATACAAGTGGGGTCATAGGAGCTTCAAATTACAAGACTTGTGAACCAGCACAATCCCTGTGTAAAGAATGTCACCTAGCAAGTATCATTCTAGTAGGACTTCTGGTAGTCTCTTTCAACCGTTCAAAGTCAATTCGTGGCACTGGACCGAGTGGATCGATGCTCGGGGAGGAAGCCTGGGAACACTTCGGAGTCAGCATTGATTGGTGCCATGTGCGGTGGGCGATCTCCAATCATATTCAACTCTGGTAAATTTGTTGGAGGCAGGGTCTTCACTAGTCTTTTTCTACTCTATTCGTCTCGCACGGTCGTAACTAATTGAAACTTCTGTTCATTGTTTGTCACATTGTTTGTCAGTTCGGGCTCTTCTTTTACTCTTTCTTTTACTTTTCTTTTACTTTTCTTTATCCTTCTTGTGACAATACTGAGCGTGTCCTAACACGTAACAAGACTTGTATATAGGGAGAAGCCAAGTATGACTATGGAAGACATATATGAACTTATGCAGAGCTGACCACGGCTTGTTCGAATCTGCTATGTGCTAAGAAACCGGCTGATCAGGATTCGTTATAACACCAACAGTCATAAACACCGGTCACGGGTCTTTCTACGATCTGGTACGGTACTCTGGTTGTGAACGACCTTGGTCAACCAGTGACCCCTCCCTTGCTGCCACTAGGTACAATACAGGAAACTAAAACATACAAACAATGTATACTCTTTTGCTGCTCAGTCTGAAGGAGCTCATGTTCCGGTTAGCCAGATCTAGTTGGAGGCAACCTTGGTACGACTCCGTGTTCGGCTGCTAATACTATCCGTCAAACCTTCCCTCTCTGGAGTCTCCTGGACAGTATTTTGCTGTTTTCTCGTTTTCGGTTTCTTTGCTGTAGGCTCGGTGGCAGTCTCGGTTATTGACTCTTCCGGATTGGCTTGTACCGAGTTTGAGGCATGCTCTGCGTCCATGTTCGACTGTTCGCGTTGATTCTCCTCCGGCTTCTCGGACAATGCGGTGGTAGGAGTAGCAACCTGATCCTTCGGTTGACTGATTTCGTGACCTCCTTGTGCATCTGCAAGGAGCGTGAGGATGCTCCGATATTTGGCTTGCATGCTAGGATGCTTGGTATACTGTTGGATCTTGGACTCGGCTACGTCCGCGGGGCTTTTGCCACGGTATGGACTGCAGTCCGGTCGGGCTGTAGGATCTGCGCCCGCACCGAGCAGGATCCGAACCACTCCTACCAGAGTAAACCGAATCGCACAATGTAAAGGGGTGCCCCATGTCTCCGAGGTTGTATTCGGATCTAGACCCTTAGCCAGCAGAAATTTCACCTTAAACTCAGTATTCGATCGACTCCATTCAATTGCGTTGAAAAAGAGACTGGAATCTATCTTAGCCCCGTATTCAACCAGTAGGTTAAAGACAGCCCCATCATCTGTGAAGGCCTTGTTCAGGGCACTGGTAAGAGGGGCTATCTTTTTCGGGCCGCAACGGTTGGGATCAACACCTCGCTCGAGTAATTCACGCGCACAGGGGGCATAGTAGAAGCTAGATGCCAGCAGTTAGTCTAGCGAGTAGGAACAATCTAACTGATTGGGGACCTACCGGAGAAGAGGCTCGCCGGCGGGCGTGATACATTTGCTAGGTTTCAAACCCCGATCGAAGTAGAGACGAATGATGCGTGGGTCCTGGTATCCCTCTTTCCCACAGAGACAGCCTACCGCATAAGGGGTCTTTCGAGCACCGGCCTGGAACAGCGTGGTCACGATGTCCACATGTGCGTGACTGGTAGCGAGACTGAGTCCATCGTCAAGAGACTCGGCAGAAAGTCGCCCACTGGCGAGGGCCTCCTGGACTTTTGGTAGGTCCCCGTTGATACACGCACCTTCAAAGGCCGAAACTAAATCGTCGGGTGACATGGTGCAGACCGAACGGAGATTGGTGTGGAATGAGCGGATGTAATTTAGAAGTTTGGAGCTTAGGATACGAATCATTTTATGCGTTAAAAGCCGCAGCAGTGGCAAAAGTGGAGCCCAACACCAGGTACCTTTTTCGAGTGGGTCGGACCCTTGGCATTACCCACTGGCCCCACGTGTAATTTCCTTGGCGGGCGCCAAGACCTGCATGACTGACGGAGACTCGGAGTCCTCCGGAGGTACTCCATGCTTTGACTAGATGTACGAGATAATGCCTAATCACCCCAAGCAGCTTGGTAACATATGAAATTTGGTCACGGAGGATTTCAAAACGCTATCAGATGATTATGTAATAGTCTATACCATACGCAAGGTGGAGACCGTTATATTAATATCAGGGCCATCCGAGCGAGTCCAATTCAATTAGCATATAGCCGACGGTTAACATATGTTATGGCCAGGGTTCCGGAATATAGACTCTTCGGCCGATGAAGCTCTCGAATCTCCACAGCAACAATCGCTAGTCCTCCTAGTCTGATCCATTCGGACCGCCTCTCCCAAGGAACCATCCCCGGATGATTGTGCGTTTTGGTCCTAGGACTCATGAACTACGAGAAGCTGCTTAGTAGGCAGGAGGTGTATACCAGTCTTGCAAGCCTGGGGGCCTCCACTTGTCTTACTGTCATTACCACGATTGGGACGGTATCCTCGGGCCTCTATACCGTCCGCTTGTCCGAGCTCTGCGCCATTTCTCTAAAGAGATAAAGAACGAAAATCTCTCACTGCCATGGAGTACTATATATGTAGTGTGAGTTCTCAGGAAACTCGTTCTACATCTGGAGTTCACAATCACATCCACTCTTCTTTCCATTGACACCATGGCGCTCGTCACGCTCCTTGTCCTGTCTCTCGTTTCCCTCTTCTCCATCCTGGCTCATGCGCAGGATGAGTATTTCACCGTGGGCGACCTTAGCCAGTACACCACCAATGGAGTATGTTCCATCAGGTCCCACGCCGTTCTGCCACCCCATCTGACGCCTCTCTAGGTTCCTACCCCTGTCCTCACCGGGTCTGTGATTGAAATCACTGCGGTGGGTGACCCGACCGAGAATGGGCTTTTAGCATTCCTGTCTCCCGAGATGCAGGCCAGCCTCAAGTCCACCATGGATAGCGATTGCGCGGACATTGACTCCAAGTGCTACGAAGAGGTCATGGATGTCCTGGAGGGCTCGAACCGGATTCTCAAATCCCGCAGCCTGAGTCAACGTGCCCTAGAGCCACGCCAATTAGAGCTCCTGGGCGCGGGCGTGTTTGCGCTTATCGGCGTCTTATTCCCAATCTTCTATAAGGGGGACAAAGTGGTCCCGGTGCCCATCAAGATCCCTCCGGAGCAAATCGAGGACTCGTTCGACCTGGAAACCGCCACCGCCATCATCGTCGTCACGGAGGACGCTCAGCCAGCGCAAACCATCACGCAGCCTCCAGAGCAGGACAAGGCGACTGGGCTGCCGGCCACGATTACAACCTTTGCGAGTGCCGGTAGCGGTACCAGCGCGGGAGACGTGGGCATCCAGTTGGACTCGACCGTGGCGGCGCATCTCCAGGCGCTGCTTTCCGGCTCGGACAACAGCAATTGTGAGGTGGGCGCCAATTACTTCGCGTCCTCCCTCCAGACTCGCTCGCTGGACCTGACCAGCGTCATCTGTGGCGCCGAGAGCATCCTCGCCGACGGCATCGGCCGAGATGGGTATCCCAACTGGCTGCTCATGAACCAGGGAAGGTTTCCCTGGACCAATGCCGAGCTGGTGGCCGGTCTGAATACGGTGGTGCAATGGGCACTCACCCAGGCCAGTCACCTGAACCCGACTATCAGCGCCTCGCATCTCCATGGCATGGCTGTCGGGGCATTTGCCTTGTCGTGGGTCTACTTTACCAACGGGGCCATCACGACCAACAATGTCATCCCCTCGGCATCGCTCCAGGGGGGTCCTACCGCCACGGTGTGTCAATCGCAGACGGCGACCCAATGCGGCGTCGAGTGCGAGGTGCAGCCATGGGCCCCTCAATTCGCCTGCTCGACTGCCTGCTCGACCGTCACGTCTTGCGACGCGCAGGACGCGCTCACCACCACTCTCACGGCCACCATGACCGCTGTCGGCTCGGACCCGACAGGGAATTCGTCGGCGACGACTGGCCAAGGGCAGCAGATCGCCGTCGCCTCGTACATCAATCCGCTCAGTGACCCGGCCGCCTGGGATCGGCTGATCGCCTATGATGTGAAGAAAATGCCCATCCTGGTCGCCAACGTCGTGAACGGTCCGGATTCCGCCGTCGACACGAACTGGCAGGATGTGATCCAGCGAGCTTCGAATGCCGGCAAAACGGTCCTCGGCTATGTGCGAACCGGATATCTGGGCGTGAGTGACCAGAAATTCCAAACGCGGTTGGGCTCGGGCGATCTGGCGGATTGGACGGCTCAGATCGAGGAAGACGTGGATATGTGGTACTCGCTTTACGGCGACCACATCGGCGGCATCTTCTTCGACGAGGGTTGGCCCACCTGTGGCGACAACAATGAATACGCCGACCTGTACAAGTATATCAACGCCTATACCAAGCGTGCACACCCCGGCGCGCTGACCGTGCTGAACCCGGGGTCACCCATGGCCTCTTGCTTCGAGGATACCATGGATACGCTGTTGACGTTTGAGCTGAGCTACGATTCCTACGTCAACTCCTACACCCCGAATGATTGGACCCCCAAGGACCCCCGGAAACTCTGGCACATTGTCTACAACGTGCCGGAATCCGCGGTGAGCGAGGTCGTCAAGTTGGCTAACCAGCGCGGCGCGGGCTTTCTGCAGCTCACCGATGACACCTTGCCCAACCCGTACGACACCCTGCCGGCCGACTCCTACGTCCAGAGCATGATTGACGCCATCAGCGGTGGCTCCCCGCTGAACAACGACGCTGCATCCTGGCCGTCTGGCGACGCTGCAGACACGGTGACGGGACTGACGGTGGTGACCTCGGACTATACCTCTGCGAAATTATCCTGGGACGCAGCCTCGAATGCTCTTGGCTATCATGTGTATTCCGGCGATAGTCTGATTGCCAGCGTGCCCAGCTCCATGACCAGCATCACGATCGGCGGTCTCGCATCGGGAACCAGCTACACCATCTCGGTCAGTGCCGTGGGCGGCGGCGGCGACCTGGGTTCCTCTTCGAACCAAGTGACAGTGGCCACCGAATCGTTGCCCGATGGAAAAACCGTGATCAACTCCAAATCCACGCCCCGGGAGGGCTCGACCGTCATCGAAGCCGACGTGCTGGTGCCGTATTCGTTCGTGCGTCTCTACATCTGGGACTCGGTGGGATGCGACTTCGACGAGGATCCGGGATGGAGTGTCAACTTCTCCGTCGACGAATACGTCTGCACCCACTACATGGTCGAGGGCACGACGCTGTACAAATACAACGGGGTGCTGCCAGCGGGGTCGACCGCGCCTCCGTGGTCGTGGGCCGAGGTCAGCACCATCACGCTCGATATCAGTGGCTACACGTACACATGGACCTTGCCCCTGGGCACGTCCACCGTCGATACGAGCAAATTCGTGGTGCAGGCGCAGGGCTATAATCCCCTGACGAACGTCTTCGAGCCGGACGCGAGTTCCTATGACTGCAAGGGCTCATCCATGTGCACCACTCCAGCTCTGTTGAAGTGGTGTGACCACGCCGTGAATACCTTATATCGGGACGACGACCCCTTCTATCACTCAAGTGAAGTGATTGAGTGAGTGCCCCCCTCCCCCAGTCCCGCATTCCTATGTCTTAACCTCAACAATCACTTCTCCAACCTCATCCATCACTCTCCACACAATCACTGACCTACCTCTCAACACAGTGGCGACGTCTACAGCTCCCAGAGCGGAAACTGCTGGGGCGATCAAACCCGCGGCTGCGGTGTCTTCATCCAAGGTCAAAACTGCAGTATCAGCGGAAACGACCTATGGAATGACTACCAGAACATTCGCAACATTGGTGGCTGTAAGAAGTGTGGCTCGTTCCATCGAGATGACGGATGTCTGGTGACGATTAACTATGTCTATAATTGTGATAATCACTGATTGCGTTGGTGAGCGGCATTTACTCTGAGCGTTTATATACCTTTCTTTCTTTCTCTCTTTTGGGGTTTATTACAGCGCGGGGCGTTTCTGGCTGATTGTTGGGTGGTTTTCTGGGATAAGCATTTGCATGGCCATTTACGTCTGATATAGAACTTTAGACTTATCATGTTAATAGATTTAATTAATAATGAATGAGGCTCACCGAGGGGCCATAGATACAACACCATCTATACCACACTCCCAGTATTCCACGAACGTATGGTCGGCCATGATTTGATTTTTTGATTTGGGAGTTGAGAGGGATAGAGAATGAGGAAGCAGGGTTTATATAGGCATAGGGTCGAGGGACTGGGTTAGGGCTACGGGCCCACGGGCCCGAATCTCCGTCCGGCCGTCCAGCATATGGCACTGTATATTCAGTCTCACTTTGCACTTGGCAGCGTTTGTCAATTGGGAAGTTAATTGGAAACAACATTTTAAATCAAGACTTTCAATTAATAAAACATCCACCTGTTCCGTCCTCTGGTCCAGCTGTCGCCTTCCTAGCCAATTACCGACAACTGGTGAGTTCATGTGCATCGCTCGAATACTGACCAAGTCACCTTAGCACATTATACAGTGCACCCAGTGCCTGACATCCTGAATTCTTCTTTCACTTACCAGTCCAATCGCACCTTCTTTCCGAACCCTGCGGTAAATGCAAACCGGTTGTCATGATATAAGGCTGGTCTCAATATCTTCGGTAGGAGCGTGTTGGGTAGGATAGAAGTTGGGCTAGCTAGGATATCTTGTTTGAAAAGAGTTATGGCTATAAACCTCATCAGATAGAGCCCTAGTGAGTAGAAAGACCATTTTATAAATTTGAACCAGTTGTACTAGAATACAACTCAAGTTAGGTTTGCGGTTACTTTATGTATAGTAGGGAGTCGTTTCTGGAATATATTTCTGATGAGATGGGTTGGCTTTTAGTGGAAGAAGTAGAGATCGGCGATGCTAGGACAACCGGAAATACATTTTGTACACTGGTCTATTTAAGATGGTGTGATATTAATAAAGGAGGCGATTACGAAGACTGAAAAAATAGGAAATGAATATACGTAGAGTTCATCGCATATAGCCAGCAAATCACAGTAGCAATTATCTATATAGACGCTATGACTCCTCATCAAACCGATCCCATAGGAACGGCTGTCCCGTCACCTAATCATTCAGAATATCCGTTGCATACAACGATGTCACGCGAGTCATATCATCAATTTCAAACATATCTTGGAAAGTGTCCGGATGAAAGAGGGGTGTAGTTTCAGATTGATCGGAGAGTTTGAGTGAATCATCCTCCTGGTTATACGTCCCGATCGACAAGCGCGACTGGTCTAGTCTCTCGGCGATTTGTGTAAAAGTAGCGCAGATTTGATACAGATGTTCTGAACCCTGAGAAGCCTTTCGGAAATTCTCGAAAGTGGTAAGGACTTTGGCAAGCAGTGTGACGCTCTCGGTGTCTTTGGCGGAGATGGCGTGGAGGAAGTTGACGAGGAATGGGGTGAAGGATGAAAATAGAAGAATCCTGGTATATTAGCGGGGCTATTGAATCGATAGGAAGGCAGTACCAATGGAAATATTCGCCGTCGGAAAGGATATTCGACTTTTGATATTGGGGAAAGCAGTTGAGATGAGCGAGCAGGCTATTTCGGGCTGCGTTGAAGCATGGAGAGCTGATCTGGAGTCCTGGTCCGGTGGATGAAGCTGCGTGGTAAAGTAGTGTCAAGGTTGAATAGTATGAAATGTCCCAGTTTCCTCTGGACATGTTGAAGACCTGGGGAGCATTGACTCCGTCTGAGTTAATCTGCAATGGTCAGTTTATATTTGCAGAAGTGGGGCTGTCTCACCTGTTTAAATTCCAAGTGCCATTGCTCCATAGCAGATGCAAGGTCACTAATCAGATGCGCTCGCTCCGATGGGGCCTTGATTAATGTACCAGGGGAGTAGAGCCCGGTGAAGATCCAATCCTGAAACTCCGCCATTTTGACCCCCATGATAAAAGATTCATCCCATGGTCGCAGAGCCGGGTCCATCGATATTGCAGAATGTTTTCAAAGCTTGGAACAGCCAGTACATCATACGTTTCAATCGCTGCGATGAAGATTTGCTCGCAATGAACCAGCTGGGCAGTGAGATCAAATTTCTGACAGAGCTCATCTTTCATCGCGATGAGCTCTTTCAAAACAAAGAATAAGATTCCATGCATGCTAGCAACTTGGCCAACAGAGGCGCGACCCGTTATGGAATAGACGCTTCAGATCATTAATTGCATATGAACAAAGGAAGATAGGACGACGAGCTGTTTATCGTAAGCAGGGGTTGCCTCGAGTGGAGGTACAAACCTTTCATTCTTCGTAGAATACTGGTCACCAGTGCAGCTGGAAGCGGTTTCACTGGTGGTACAAATTGACCAGTTGACTTGCTAAAATGGGAGTTCTTGGACAACTCGTCGGAGTCGTTGAGAATCTTTCGTAGATGGCCAAAGGAATGTTCGATAGCTGAACCATGGCCTCCAGCGGAGAGAGCAGCGACTTGGGCAGTTTTACTCGCTTGGAGCGACTGGCTCATGAATGAAGAGTCTCCAAGGTGACCTTCACTAGACTCAGCCGAGGTACGTTGATTTGGAACATTCTCGACTGGGATTGGGTGTCGACAAGTCAGATTGGATACTCGGCAGTTCGAACACGGTATGGTACGGTCACAGCGGATCTTTGAAGGTTTATATTAGCCTATATCATGGTTTCATGCTCTATCGGACACGTACTTTGCGTCGTTTACATCCCTCGCACTAATGTTGTTAGCCATGCAGAGATAGTATGAATAGTATGTATCGGACTCACCGCTCTTGGAACTAATGCAAGGCGGCGCTGCCTTTCCTGGATAGTCTCTTCGCCCAGTGCTGACATGATAGGTTTGGTAGAGATGTGATGAAAGTGTGTTAGAAATTGGAAAGTTGGAAGAGATTTGGCCGAGGCATCCACCTGGTACGGCCAACAGAGTTCACTTTATGAATCAATCTATCGTTGTTGGTCAATGGTGACGAGACTATTTATAGATTGATTAGTCGTGGTGGTTGATTTTTATATCGGGCCCGTGCATCCGAACGGCCGACATCTAAGTGTTATATTTGAAGGTTGTCGGGAGAAGTAGACTGTTTAGTGAAGTAGATTTTTCAGTGAAGTACCCAGCCACCCCATTCGTTTCTCTATCCCTGCAACAGGTCGGTCAGTATCTCTACTTTGATTTCTATTTTGATCAGGTGTGGTCACTAACGTCTTTAATTTAGCTACCATCTGGGTATGTCTGATCTTCCAAACTCTTTCTTTCATAATGATCTGATTGGCAATAGTGTCAATATCTCGAACGAATGCATCGGCGCATTCAGAGAGAGCTTCTTTACAAAAAAGGGGCAAATAAACCCGCTTTTGTCATCTACAGGATCGCCGACGACGAGCAGTCCATCAGCGTAGAGGAGAGCTCTACGAACAAGAACTACGAAGCATTCCTTCAGAAACTTACATCAGCACAAGACCATGATGAAAACCGTGCACCTCGTTATGCGGTATACGATGTGGAATATGACTTGAATGAGGATGGGAGAAGGTATGAAGTACCTAGAAGTACTGAATCTTTTGCTAAGTCTCCAGAACAACAACCGTCTTTATCAGCTGGATGCCGGATGCGACACCTACCCGGGTAGGTCTGCTCATCTAGGGTATCTAACTGTGCTAGCTTCGTATGCTGTATGCTTCTACCAAAGAGCAGCTTCGAAAAGCGCTTGATGTCAAAGTTTCGATTCACGCGGATGATTTGCACGATATCGAATGGAAGACCGTATTGAGTGAGGCTAGTGGTGGACGACTCTAGACAATGGTTACATTATCACGGTGATTACCGACTTGGCAGGATTATATCACGATGGACTTGTTTGCCAATAGGATCATCTGAGGCGGGTCGACTGAGGCGATCGTGGTTGAAACGTGTAATATGCAAGATTCTTGAAATGTGGCAAGAGTTGATACGATGAATTGAATTAGGTTTCCCAGATGGCAAGGGGTAGGCGGTTATTTGCATATTGAGCCGAGGTTGATTATATTGCCCCTTACCTCGGTTCTCTAGCTACTTGTTTAAATACCACTACATCAGCTGATAACTCCACCAATAACTCCTCCATTTCTAACAAATACCATTGCACCCAGAGTGAAATATCTCACGTCAATAATTATATGGAAGATGGCTCGACTACCCTACCCCAACTACCACACACCCCTGTCCAAAACACATCCCACCCTCAACATCATCAAACTCCTATCCCACAGCACCGCCACGATCAACCACTGGACAGCGCTCGGAAATGCCCAATTCAAAGACCTATCTCTCTCTCCCAGAGACCGCGAGCTCGTCATCCTGTTGACCACATCCAAATTCCACTCAACCTTTGAATGGACCCATCATCTTCCCGTATCACGCAAAGCCGGCGTAACCGAGAAGCAGCAATCCGCGCTGGAGACATCTGCCAAGGAAAAGAATTACTTTATCAGCGGGAAATATGACCCCGAGGCGGGATTCAGCGCGAAAGATATGATCCTGCTGACGTTTGTGGAGACGATTATCCAACAGCCGAATGTCAGTGATGAGTTGTGGGAGCGTGTGAAGAGTGAGTTTTCGGATAGGGAGATTGTAGAGATTATTTCTCTTCAGGTAGGTGTGTCCCAGTGGGATTTGGAATCGAGGTCTAACGGGGTTCTAGGGGTTTTATTACTCGTTTTCGCGCTTGGCGACTGTTCTACGATGTGATTTTGATGAGTGGGCGAAACCTAAATTGTGATGGTTCTTTCTCAGGATGGGTTGCTTTCCAATGTGACTGGTATAGACGGTTGTTTTAGCTGAGTTCTGTATTGATGAGCTCAATCAACTGTTATGAAATACTTAGTTACCTTGCTACTAGTATTTCCATATCGTGGTAGAAATATACAGTATGGATGGACATATCACTTCATTCAACAGGTAGCAAAAACCATATAGTTAGGGCATAGTTGCTTGGCCAGTTGGCCCGCTCAAGACCAATCTAAACGACAATTTATATTGGCAGTCTACCCTCACCATATATGAACTACCGTAATGTAGCTAGAATATATAAATCTGCTAGATTTGTAATGAAACATCTAATACTCCTCATACATCACCATCCTAGTGGAAACACCTCCAATAGCTTCGAGGCTTAGCAACCGCTCATGTAGCCATTCTACAAGCATCTACCATCAAGTTGGCCGGATGGTGTAGTTGGTTATCACGTATCGTTAACACCGATAAGGTCCTGGGATCGAGCCCCAGTCTGGTCAAACCTTTTGTCCTGTCTTTTTTATTACCTAACCTAGTATTCCCTGCATAGTGGATTCTTTATCCACTTTTGGTGAGTTGGTGGGTCAACTTAAGGTTTGATATCTGCGGGTCAGATTAGGCTTTTTGGCTTTTGTGGTTCAGTCCACCAGCCCACCGCGACGTGGACGTACCCATGGTGTGGTGGATCTGAGCTCACTGCGGACTACTGTGGGCTAGACCCATAGATCCATGGCCCCGGTGAGCCATCGACCCATCGACCCGCTGTGGATTCAAATTTGGAGGAGTGGATACCATGACCCGACCCAAGACAGCCCACCGTGTTGGAGATACTCCACTGATCAGTGGAGTTAGCTATCAATACTAGTCAATACAATGTACCCGCAGCCAGCGGTACTATAGCGGGTCCCGCCCGCTGCCTGAGACAACGGACTCCGCTTGTCCGCGTCCTTGGCATCTGGGTCAACCCGCCGCAGACCCGCAACACTAACAGCTGCACTACGGCCCCATCCGCCCCCGCTCCAACTTTCCTCCCTTGGCAACCCACTGTCACGATCCTTCCTAAGTGCGCTTTTAGAGGGGATCGTACCAGGCTCCAGCTGCTACTAACTAGGCTATCTGGCAAAAGACTAGGATTCTCAGCCACTCGGCTTAGAACGCGCATCTCTTATAAACCCCATTCACGGGAGGTGAGTCATGTGAAGGGCCCCAAGCCTCACCCACGAGCCCTATTTATAGTTAAATTATGCTGAACCTTAGGGGGTTGATACAGATATATCGCTGAGACAACTGTGTGGCCCTATATTCTGGTGTCATTTAGGTTGGAACTAGTGGGAATATCTGAGTATCAGTTGCTGCCTCAAACCTACTGGGCCATTAGTGAGGCAGATAGGTTCGCGATGATTCGATGATGTGCCAAGTGTCTTTTGGCAAGTCTGGGATGATACATTAAATTTGCTTTTGAGCCAGAGAGGCATCTCACCTGAACGAGATAGACAGTGAATGAAATAAAGAAAGGTGGGGACACAGGCTGCAATCTGCATTAGTGCCTTCACTCCACCCTATAAATCCATACACCAGTTTCAGTCTACACTCTCATATCTCTCAAGTCATGGAGTTTCCCAACATATCTCACCCCACAATCCACTCTAATCTAAGAACCACAGCATCAGCCGAGCCATCTGCACCCACCTGCCCACCACCACCCCAGCCTGCTAACCCTCCACCGTCTCTCGTGCTGGAACTACCAACTGTAAACATCCACCCTGCCAAACTCTCCCTGCCGATCCCACCAGCATCTACACCCTCACCACCATCACCACCATCACCACGGCTGCGCCATCCTCATCAACCACGCCGGAATCTACCATCTCAAGAAGATCTCACCCCCGCACAACGCGAAACCCTCACCGTTACTACCACAGCAGTTTACACGTAACTCCACTCGAGAAGTGAGCGAGACTGACTAATACCAAGCCCTCCTACCCATTTCGTCCTAATAGCCGTATCATCAATATCTTCTCACCGGACAACTACAATATTTCCATCCCCGTCTACACCAGCGATCTCTGCTTCCCGATCTGACGTTGGAATTGGACGCATTGTGGGGATATACCGTTGCCTATTCCTCGCCCAGAGAACCATCTACTAAACTATGCTGTAGAGTGCTGTCTCCAATCGGCACGGTAGCAGCTGGCACCGCAGCTGGCCTCCACTTACTTCATAAGTAAAGCGGCCTTGAATGCTGCGACGCGCATCCTTAGCTTGTGAGAATCCCCATCTGTTGCTTGATTGTTGCTGTCCCGGTGGGTGGATACGAAGCGGGGGGGGGGGGGTCTGGTTGGGAGGTCCTGAAGACGGTGGGTGTGTGTATTGATCTTTATGTTGCTGCTACTGATGATGAGGATAATGTGTGGGGGCTGGGGCTGACAATGGTTCGTGTAGAGGAGGGGGCTAGGATCCGATCTGGCTGGGGTTTGGGAGATTGGCGCGGGTTAGTGGTGGTATTGGGCTAGGGTTGGTGGCGGGAGGGGAGAGGGAGGGTGAGGGAGTGGTAGGGTTCTACCTTGGGATTAACCCTTTTTTGTATAGGGTTAAGGTATGTGAGTCGTTAGCGGTTCTAAGTATTGGGTTGTGTACGCAGTACTACTCCACCCGGCTGTCAGGCTGGAATCCATGACCCATAGGCAAGAACCAACCATTTACAATTGAATCTGTGTCCTGAGCTAGGAGGGATCGCCATGCAGATCATGCGGAAAGATGTCTCCGAAGCACATTTCGATTTCTAATCATGGAGATTGCTCGGTATATATATGAATATCGGCGAGGGGAATGTGTAGTTGCACTCGAGTTCTGATCATTAGGGTTATGGCTGACTTGCAAGATTCGCAGAAGAGTGCTGCTGAGGGGGATGGCCTGTTTGGCGAAGAGGGACGTATTGTTGGGGTTAAGGTATTGCTTGAGGGATTTTAGACGCTCTATACTGACTTATGAATCTAGTGGTTTGTCTTCGTACTCAGTACTCTGACGGCGATCTTTGTCTATTCGCTTGACAATACTATCGTGGCGAACATTGCACCGGTACACCTCCCCTTGACCAACCCAGCTAGTTCTAACTCATGTACAGACCATCGTCAACCAGTTCAATGCGGTAGAGGATCTACCGTGGTTATCAGTCGGGTATGCTCTCTCGGCAAGCTCTACACCATGTTCGATGCCAAATGGGTGTACATCATCTCCTTCGTCACAAAGAGCCCGTCCTCCTCTTCATCGCCTGTGCCGCCGTCGGTGCCGTCTCCTATATCACCGTCTACTACATTCCTATTTACTTCCAATTTACTCAAGGCGACGATGCCATTCACTCTGCTGTTCGACTCTTACCTTTCATTTTCCTCCTCATTACCACTATCCCTGCCAGTGGCGCCGCCATGTCTCGACTCGGATACTATAAACCGTGGTATCTCGCTGGGAGTATCATAGCCCTAATTCCGGCTATTCTTATGGGTAGCCTCCCCTCCTTTCAACCCAGGTCATCACCCCCCCACACCTCCGCCAAAACCATCTACGGCCTCGAAATCCTCCTCGGTCTCGGCGCCGGAGCATACACCCAGGACTCTTTCGCCGTGATCCAAGCCGTGATTCCTCCGCCCGAAGCATCCAACGGTCTAACACTCATGCTTCTAGGTTTGTACCCCCAATATCCACCCACAACACCTCATTCACCGTTAACTGATGGTATACAGCACAGTTAAGCGGCATGACCCTCGGCCTCTCCCTCAGCGGCGCCATCTTCGTTAATAGAGTCTAAAGCCACCTGTCCGCTCTTCTTCCGGGGATTCCTCGTTCGGAAGTGCGACAGATTGTCTCGGGGACGAGTAGTCATGTTCTGGCCTCACTATCGGACATATTGCGGGCACAAGTGTTGGGGGTGATTTGTTTCAGCCTGACAAAATACGTTCGTTTGTGTTGCTGTGGGCGCGGGGGTGAGTTTGGTTTGTGCGGTGGGGATGGCGGTACGTATACCCTAGTCCTTGTTGAATGGAAAGGGTAGTATGGAGGGTGCTGATTTGAATATAGAATCGGAGAGCGAATGTGCGTGCTGCGGCGGGTGGAGTGTGATTGATAGTCCTTGGGGTTGTTGATTTTCGGGTTGAATGGTCGAGATGGATTTATTATTCATATGCTTCAGAGGAGGTCTATAGTATCACTTACACCATGTTATATATCTACATAGGTTTAATACATTCCTTCTGCATGCATGTCAAACTTATATGAAGGCTCCCTCACTCAGCAAAGACAATGCATTCTATCCAAGATGTAAAACTTCACCACTCGATATAACCATCCTCTTACAGAAAGAAGACGCCACAATCGCTATTAACTTCCTACCATAGACATGATCATCAGTAGACACCATCAATCGTGTTCGCATCACCCTCGGCGGATCCAGACACCACTGGCAGCCAAACTATCCATCGTAGGACTCCCGTGTACTCTCTCCGAAATACCCGGCTGGATGGACGGTTTTGATCTGATCATCCCAGTGCGGCGCTATATCATTTGTAATATGAAGACTAGTGAATCTTGGACAGTGATATATCCCCGTCATTCATTACATATATTATCTCATCTTACGCTTCTGGACATGGTGGGAATTGGCAATTATATAGTCGCATCGCCATGGTGGGTATAAGATATCTACGCAGTCCACAGACTCAACTCCTCCGTTTCACAGCGATGTCCTGCCCTTTTGTATATATCAACCTACGGGCTTGATTGTATTATTCCGGTGAGGTTTCTCTTGAGCTGTTATATCTTTGGTGTTGATATAATATGGATCGTGAGTGAGATGATTATGTGGCTAAGATTACAGCGCCTATCTATTTAGATTTCATGATGGAAACACCCTATTAGATCACGTTTAATTCACGACGAATGAACCTTGAACCCCCCAGACTCCCCCCAGACTTATCATCCACGGATCACGACGATCATACTCCTCCACAGCCCATACTTGGCTGCACATTTCTTCATCGAAACAGCTGCATGGTCATGCCGGTTGCGAGAATCGTCTCGTTCAAGTAACGATGCTATCTGATCTTAGAGTACTAAGACGTCCAGGTGTACACCATGCGCTCCCTGCCGGCGCCGAGATGTATTAGTAGCCATCGGCATGGTAGGGATTGGATAGACTTACCGGAGTCAAGGAGTAGAGAACGATGGGTTGCTGTCCATGCTCTGGCACGAGACGGGATGTCTTATCATGGACAAACTCAGATGGAACCGTTGCCCTGGGTCTGGTAGAGTTGGATTTTTTGACGATGGGGGCGTAGCGTACCGACAGGATGCGAGGAAGAGTATGATGCAGGACTTTAACGCTGGACCACCCTGTCTTTGGCCAATACCGTGGATCAGACACTGTGACGACCGAGGATAATCAGTGAGAAAGCAAACCTGAACCTTTCTACACGAATGCTAGGATGCAGGAGCTACATTTGATTCTGCAGTATGCACCGGATGTTCCTCGATACAACCGGACTTTCTCGGTCGATAGTGCAGGCAGAAGGTTTCTGTGCTCGATCATATCCCTTACTCCCACTTCTTACACCCGATTCGCCACCGTTTTTGGTCTTTGTCTTATGGAGACATCCATATCATGCTTGAAGCATCCCGTGAGCGTATGGAGCCCTAATGACCATTTCAGTCTGGCGTAGTATGGTCATCTGAGCGCCCAGCCATGGAAATTTCGAATTGACGAAATTTCCCTCCAAACATTCATCCAATGTAAGAGTGTTCCTGGGCTAGATGAAATAATAGGATCCGAAGGGTGCTCTGTTGTTCATTCGAGATGGATAGTGTTACTCTGGGTTGGTTGTGATGGGTCAAGAAGTAGGGAAACAGAAGGATGGGAATATAGTCTATGGGATAGAATTCGATAGAAGAAGAGATAGACAGTTGTTGTGAGTAGTAAAATCTGATGCATTATATTCAGTGGCACGATGTAACCCAGGGGTGCTATGAATAATCGTAGAATTGCCAGATTGGCGATGAAAGACCGGACTTAGAGCACATCTTACGTACAGCTCATTAGTAGGTTATCTGTACCAGAAAATATCATTCCTCCTATGTTAGCTGTATAAATTGAATGGTCATGCGGAACTACATCTACAAGACAATTCTTTAATGTCAAGTATATCCAAAGCACGATCTATCAAACCACCCCCTTTGGTCCCAACTCGCATCTTTCCACGCACTTTCACAATTCCACTGAGCAGAATATTGCTCATTTACCACCCTTTTGCTCCTCCCTCTCCGTTCTCAAACACTCCCTACCCAAGAGAACAAGCCAAATAGCCAAAAAGAAAAAGCCCGAACCGGACCTCTGGCATTCCATCCCAAAGCGAGAATCATACCTTCTTGAAGTTAGCATCGGAACAGACACAAGTATGGCTTACCACTAGACCACCTGGGCGATTGTTCTTATGTGATTTTGGGGTATTTGGGCTTTTTTTGGAGAATGTTCGGGAAGTTTTCATTGGGGGCCAATAAGGGTGGATATTGGGTTGACGGGATGGGAGATGCATGGGGGATTTCGAACAGAGGAGCAGTGGTGTTGAAAAGAGGTGGCTATTTAAGAAGGGGGTGGGTGATGCTGGCAGTGAGTAGAGGAGGGAGTCTGTCATGGTGAATCAGGTTGTTGTGAAACTGTAAGCCCGGCGGGGGTCGGTCCAATTTAAGGCTCTATATAGTGATTTCATGCAGAATATTATATCTATAAATTCTATTCAAGCAAAGTAGTAGATATATCCACCCCCATTTTTAGAAGGATTGTAGTAGTCGTTCATGGTTAAAATAATAATACTATTAGTCCTCACCTACAGTGATAGCAACATTCATTAAATAATACACAGTCCCCACAGAGCCTTTGCATGGCTACTTGGTCAATCTCCATACATACTAATCCTGATCATCTACTGAAGAAAGTATCCTCCAGCTACCAAGAGCATATCAACAATCAACAGTCTTAAAACCAAGCGATTCTTATCCACTTCACGAGGAATCAAATCTATCCTCATACCGCCGAGGTTAAAGACAAGGACCTTAAGAAATTATACTAACACAGAATCATCGAGGTTCATCATCATTGATGACTTTATCAAACAGTGATGATTTGTGTGACAGGTGGATAATGCCCATGGCTAGGTGCAGATACACGAGGCCCCGTGGCGTGTTAAGAAACGTGGGTTAGACGAAGAAAGAGAGCGAAGAGTACAATGGCTTGTGCTTCAAAATGTAGATTGATGTCGTAGAGTCATATTAGCGAGGGTTAGGTGTATGATGATGTGGAAGATCCTAACGCCCCATGGACATGATTCGTTCATCAACACAGTTATCTTACCCCGGAGGAGGCCCAACCCTTAAGACTTGTTATCACTTTATAGGATGCAAGATTCAAGCTTCCTCATTAGCTCATTTAGATGCTTTAATATGATATAAATATTGCCTACTCACTACTTCAACCAAACAAGATTGAGAGCGGGAATGGGGACTTAGGAAGAAATAACTAAAACTCTCCTAATATAGCTTCACACCGTAAGTCTGGACTCGAACTTTATGTAGATTCAGACTATAAATCTATATCAAGTACTACATTCAAGTGTTTGTAGAGCTTCCCAAGAGATACTTAACAAGCCTTTTGGGAGGACTTGATGAGCTCTTAGAAGTCCAAGAGTACTTGATGAGACTGTAAGACCCCTTGTAGTCTTTTGAAAGTCTTCAATGAATACTTTAAGATATGTGGTGAGATATTGCGAGGATGCTTCGTGCATTGAACTGGGTGACTGTAGAGCTGCAGGTCGTGACCTAGTATTTATTAAGCACTATCTAGTTCTCGTGTCTTCCATATCCTTTCATCGGATTCTCTTTTATGACCTATGATTTACGCAGATAGCCATGCAGACAGCCAGGCATAAAGTACATATACATTGTAGAACCAGTCCGCGAAATCTCGAGCATAGCTTGAAAATTAGTAAACGAGTGTACTCCGTAATGCACCAATTATCCGCGGAATAGAGGGTGGATACATCGCAGCACGGGAAGACCGGAGCGTCGGATAGCATCAAGCGCTAAATGACAAGGCATCTTACTGACTCAGTCAGTAGTCTAAGGGCCTCACTGACTCGGTTTCTGGGCTGCGGCGGTCTCCTCGCCATATCATGAATAAGATGGCCTGTGGATCCAGCTGCTGTCTGACTGGATTTAGTGGGGAGTGGAGATTAATTGGCGGTAGGTGGCATCTCTTCTCGAAAGAATGTCATCACGGAGCTGTGTCCGTCGGTCGGACATGATGACAATAGATGCCAATAGAAAGTTTCGCTCGAAAGAGTCTCGATGCTCCACCTCTGTTGTATATGGCCAGGCTAGAGACTGTGAATCATGTTTTTGCGCTGTGGTTCAGTGGGGTAAAGAGATCACTTGTCCAACCGATCACATATTGTCGCTGTCACATCAGTTAGCAGTCAGCCCATCTCCCAGGTGCGACAAGTACAAAGAAATAATCCCGATAACCGGAATGACTTCAACACCATGGCATACTCAACTCAACCGCCAGACTGTCCCGAGAAAGAATCACATCATGCAGGTGAAGGAACTATTGCCCGGCTAATGCACAAACAAATCCCTCAGCCCGTTCGGCGGTAAATTCACAGGCCATGTGGAAGTGATGAAGCGGTGATGCAAGGCTGCTGCATCTGTCACGTCCGTCGGCTATGGGTTAAGAGGCATCATCCACGACTGCCAGCACATAGGGCACACTCCGTCCAATCCCGCCGAGGCGCGATCACACGCACGGCTGCCCACGCCGGCTGCCTTGGGCGGGGTAATGGAACTATCACCACGCCATTCTGGAAGCCGCCTCTCAGGAGGGGGAATCTACCGCCGTGCGTCTGCAGGATATCAATAGTTCCTGCACGGTCTTATCAGTGGGACAGCTGAGCATGGCTCGGGGGTTAATGGTGCGTGATTTTGGAGCGGGGGGGTGGGGG